>NC_049206.1:61727788-61732788 GCF_013347855.1 Anguilla anguilla | reverse complement strand
CAGCGCAGAGACCCTCACAAACACACACTCCAGCGCTGAGACACACAAACACACTTCAGCGCTGAGACCCTCACAAACACACACTCCAGTGCTGAGACACACACAAACACACTTCAAACCATTGCTCAAAGGTAGAGTGCTGTAGGGTAGGGTGTGTTTAAGTGCATAAAGTGCTGTAGGGTAGGGAGTGTTTAAGTGCATAGAGTGCTTTAGGGTAGGGAGTGTTTAAGTGCATAGAGTGCTGTAGGGTAGGGAGTGTTTAAGTGCATAGAGTGCTGTAGGGTAGGGTGTGTTTAAGTGCATGGAGTGCTGTAGGGTAGGGAGTGTTTAAGTGCATAGAGTGCTGTAGGGTAGGGAGTGTTTAAGTGCATAGAGTGCTGTAGGGTAGGGAGTGTTTAAGTGCATAGAGTGCTGTAGGGTAGGGAGTGTTTAAGTGCATAGAGTGCTGTAGGGTAGGGAGTGTTTAAGTGCATAGAGTGCTGTAGGGTAGGGAGTGTTTAAGTGCATAGAGTGCTGTAGGGTAGGGAGTGTTTAAGTGCATAGAGTGCTGTAGGGTAGGGAGTGTTTAAGTGCATAGAGTGCTGTAGGGTAGGGAGTGTTTAAGTGCATAGAGTGCTGTAGGGTAGGGAGTGTTTAAGTGCATAGAGTGCTGTAGGGTAGGGAGTGTTTAAGTGCATAGAGTGCTGTAGGGTAGGGAGTGTTTAAGTGCATGGAGTGCTGTAGGGTAGGGAGTGTTTAAGTGCATAGAGTGCTGTAGGGTAGGGAGTGTTTAAGTGCATAGAGTGCTGTAGGGTAGGGAGTGTTTAAGTGCATGGAGTGCTGTAGGGTAGGGAGTGTTTAAGTGCATAGAGTGCTGTAGGGTAGGGAGTGTTTAAGTGCATAGAGTGCTGTAGGGTAGGGAGTGTTTAAGTGCATGGAGTGCTGTAGGGTAGGGAGTGTTTAAGTGCATAGAGTGCTGTAGGGTAGGGAGTGTTTAAGTACTGCAGACTCCCATGTCAGCTGTATCAGTCAGAAACCAGCATTCCACACACGTGAATATACCTGACAAAACAATCCAGTCTCAGTTTTTATATTAATTCAGCTATTAAACTGTAAAAAATAAGCTAGCGAAAAATGATATTAACATCACCGAAACACGTTTTATTTTTTTAAACGAAGTTTCTGTCTCCTTGCTGCTTCGCTAGGTTTGAAGCTCAGAGCGCGGTCACTGATCACACAGCTGGGGTGTCGATCAATCAAATTCCAGAAATGGCCAATGCCACCGCAGCCACCTGATTGGACACGCCCCGGCTCCACAGGTTCATTCTGCTATCAGCACCAGGCCCGCCCCGTTTGGGGACACAGGAACGTGCGAGGCGCAGGTGTGTCCTCGGTCAGTACCTGTCGGAGCCGCGCACATAAGATCCCTAAATTTCGCTGCACCTTCAGCTTCCCGATTCCCGGAGGACATTTTAGAAAATTGAACGCAGAAGAAAGGCCCATAATCGCCGGTGTCAAAGCCGGAGGGATTTTACCGCGCAGAGCCTGCGGTCCTGAAAAATGCATTATTTACATAACATAGCAAAATAACATCCTGTTTCCCCACACAGCGCTGAACCAACAGCAGACCTATACGTTTCCCCATTAGCTACTTCAGTTAAAATGGCACTTGTGCTCTATTTTGTAAGGCAGCTGACAGCTGAATTAGCTCAGCCGTCTCAGTGTTGCTCAGCTCAATGACAGCAGCCTCAGGCTGCGGATAAAGATAACCGCGCGTTTTCTCACTGTTCTGCCATATCTTCCCGTATAGTTAATGCAAGAATTGAAGTGACACCCTGTCAAAACAATAGTTTACAAAAAATGTGAAGTACTGTGTTCCACCAGAAGGGGGGGGGGCACCATCTACATACTGCCTTCTCCTTCACTCCCCCCCTATATTTTTCCCCCCTCCCTCCATCTTTTCCCCCCTCCCTACACTTTTCTCATCTCCTCTATTTTAGCAAGAGGTGAAGAAACTCCTAAAGCAGTTTCCCGGGACACCCCCCCCGCCCACACAGAAGACCTGATGGAGGGGAGCTCTGGACCCCAACCGCCCCCCCTCCCCTTACAGAAGGCCAGAAAGAAATGTTTTTTGCGAGAAGCGATTTTCGAAGGCTCAGAGAGAAGCGGAATCTTAATTGTGTGAGTTTCTCCATCTCCCGAAGACGAAAGGCCCAAAACACTGCATGCAAGGGCCGGGGGGGGGGGGGGGGGGGGGGGGGTCGGGGGGTTGCACACCGCCAGGGGGGGAAGCATGCGGTGTTGCACTTTCAGACTGCAGGAACTCAAACTGTAGAGGGGTTGCCAGCTCCAATCATCTGATGATCTCAGGTGGATGATGTAACAGAGTGTTAATAAAGCAGGAAGGCAGAGCAAACTGCCGGGATATTAGCAGTCCTGTAGGAATACACAAAAACTACACAAGCATTCGAGTTAGTGTATGTGCTTGTGCTTTTGTGTGTGTGTGTGTGTGTTAATGTGTGTGTGTGTGCGTGTGTGTGTGTGTGTGTGAGTCCACCCTAGCTCCCCAGTGGTGGAACGAACTCCCCATCCCTCTCCGAACCTCCCCCTCACTACCCATCTTCCGCCGTGGACTGAAGACTCATCTCTTCAGACTATACCTAGACTAACCACCACTACGCTGTATATTGTACTCTAAATCCCCCCCCCCCCGCTTTTTTTCATGACTCTTGTTACATGTTGCCCCATCCCAGCACTTTTTGGTAATTTGTATTTGTCCTAATACTGTAGCTTATTCTTCTGCCTAGTTGGCTTTGCAGAGGTTAGGTCTGAATAGTGTTCACTGTGCAAACTTAACTGTGACCTTGGCTAGAAATAGCTGTACAAAATAGTATTATAGCTTACTGAACCTGTGTTTAGTAGTTGTCTATGACCATGAAATGCACTTTTTGTACGTTGCTTTGGATAAAAGCGTCTGCCAAATAAATGTAATGCAATGTAATGTGAGTGTATGCGTTTGTGCTTTTGTGTGTGTGTGTTAATGTGTGTGTGTGTGTGAGTGTGTGAGTGTATGCGCTTGTGCTTGTGTGTGTGCCTGTGCGTGTGTGCATGTGTGTGTGTGTGTGTGTGTGTGTGCGTGCGTGCATGTGTTATCATTTCTCTGTGATCCTGTCTGTAAACCACAAGCATTCATAAGGCTTCGTTGTTGTGATGAAATGTTAGAGGTGGCAGTACAGGCATGCAGCTGAAAGGAACCCCATTCAGAAGCGTATTTCTGTGTTACAGTTTAACCCTGTAACTCAGCGTCGTTTGATGGCACAGGTAAATTATAAGACAGGAAAGAACTTGACTTATTTATTTAATTTTACAGGAAGTTTGCTTGTGGACCCCGTAATGAGCGCTCGCTTGCGCCTGTTTGCGCGGCGGCGCGGCGGAGTGCCTGGCGGTGTGAGGCGGCTCATTAATCAGCGGCCCGCCCGCGCGGAGCGAGCTGCGCACAGAGACAGCCCTGCTCAGACGAGCGCTGTGCTGCTGGGTTATTAGTACACCGCAGACGTGGCCTGGCAGACTCAAACACAGGTGACAGAACACAGCAGCGAAACAGGTAAGTTTGAGACGTCTACCTGCTGGGGGTGTTTAGGTGTTCAGAGGCTATGCCACAGGTAGACTAGTATCACAACATGACACTGCTTTGATACAACCCCGCTTTTTCAACACACTGCCGATGTCTGCCCCTTATTTATGGAGTTATCTCACAGACTTTATATTATTCTTAATAACAATATATTTTAAAGTCAGAGATGAATAAACGGCTGTACCAGTGCGGTGTAACATAATGACTGAATGGATGAACAGCAGGCCTGAACACACTGCTCAGTAAATGCGTGTTGTTGCTGAATGCACGGCCGTGCTCAGGCTCGGTATACGGCAGGAGACCGGGCTGCACGCTGAGTCAATAAGGCTGAGCGTGCCGCTGGATGAGGCCGCTGGATGAGGCCGCTGGATGAGGCCGCTGGATGAGGCCGCTGGATGAGGCTGCTGGATGAGGCCGCTGGATGAGGCCGCTGGATGAGGCTGCTGGATGAGGCCGCTGGATGAGGCCGCTGGATGAGGCCGCTGGATGAGGCTGAGCGTACCGCTGGATGAGGCCGAGCGTGGGGCTGGATGAGGCTGAGCGTGCCGCTGGATGAGGCCGAGCGTGGGGCTGGATGAGGCTGAGCGTGCCGCTGGATGAGGCCGAGCGTGGGGCTGGATGAGGCTGAGCGTGCCGCTGGATGAGGCCGAGCGTGGGGCTGGATGAGGCTGAGCGTGCCGCTGGATGAGGCCGAGCGTGGGGCTGGATGAGGCTGCTGGATGAGGCCACTGGATGAGGCCGCTGGATGAGGCTGAGCGTACCGCTGGATGAGGCCGCTGGATGAGGCCGCTGGATGAGGCCGCTGGATGAGGCTGAGCGTACCGCTGGATGAGGCTGCTGGATGAGGCCACTGGATGAGGCCGCTGGATGAGGCTGAGTGTACCGCTGGATGAGGCCGCTGGATGAGGCCGCTGGATGAGGCTGCTGGATGAGGCCGCTGGATGAGGCCGCTGGATGAGGCTGAGCGTACCGCTGGATGAGGCTGCTGGATGAGGCCACTGGATGAGGCCGCTGGATGAGGCTGAGTGTACCGCTGGATGAGGCCGCTGGATGAGGCCGCTGGATGAGGCCGCTGGATGAGGCTGCTGGATGAGGCCGCTGGATGAGGCCGCTGGATGAGGCTGAGCGTGCCGCTGGATGAGGCCGCTGGATGAGACTGCTGGATGAGGCTGCTGGATGAGGCCACTGGATGAGGCTGCTGGATGAGGCCGCTGGATGAGGCTGCTGGATGAGGCCGCTGGATGAGGCCACTGGATGAGGCCGCTGGATGAGGCCGCTGGATGAGGCTGAGCGTACCGCTGGATGAGGCTGCTGGATGAGGCCACTGGATGAGGCCGCTGGATGAGGCTGAGTGTACCGCTGGATGAGGCCGCTGGATGAGGCCGCT
>NC_049206.1:61715288-61722788 GCF_013347855.1 Anguilla anguilla | reverse complement strand
GTCCCAGGATTCCGTGCCTTGGGAGCAGTCCATTTCCTCCACATATGAACATAAACATATGAAACATGAAAGATGCAGTGCGTGTGATGGAGCTGTTTATGAGTGGGTCGAGTGTGCCGCCCTTATTCTCCAGGACAGCCCTGAAAGGAGCTTTTACTTTTTCTCCATCGCTGAGAGGCAGAGACAGCGGATTAAATCTTCATTGTTCTCCTGTTGGACTCCTCGCTCTTCCTCTCTCCTCCAGGCTCATTTGATTGGGTGCCCTGGGGAGGAGAGATATCATGTTTAGCCTAAAACCAACATGCATCTCGCATTCTCAGTCAGGATGAGTTCTGCTGAACCAGCTCTCAGGACCTGCCCCTCTCTCCCTGTCTTTCTCCTTCTCTCCCTATCTCTGCCCCTCTCCCTCCCTCTCTATGCCTCTCTCCTTCTCTCCCTCACTCCCTCTCTCTCTGCCTCTCCCCATCTCTTTCTCTTGCTCTCTCTCAGCCTCTCTCCTTCTCTCCCTTTCTCTCTCTTTCTCTCCCTCTCTTTCTCCCCATCTCTCTCTCTGTCTCTCTCTCTCCTTCTCTCTCTCCCTCTCGCTCTCGCTCTCAGCCTCTCTCCTTCTCTCTCTCCCCATCTCTCTCTCTCTCTCTCCCTCTCTCTCTTCTGCTCCAGTGGGAAAGCCATCCCACTGTTGTGAAGAGTGCTGCTTGTTGCTCACTCGAGCGTTCTCTCTCTCTCTCTCTCTCTCTCTCTCGCTTGAGCGTTCTCTCTCTCTCTATTGCCCCAGTGTTCTCTCTCTCCCTCACTCGAGTGTTATCTCTCTCTTTCTCTCTCTCCCTCGCTCCAGTGTTTAGCGGAGGTTATGCTGGCAGGTGAAGACGTCAGCACCTGGTTCTGGGTTTGAAGGCCTCAGTTTGGCCCTTTCAGAGAAACATTTCTGTCTCTCAGAGTTCCAGCTACGCACATTCCCTGCTCTTACTCATTGTATTTATTACGTTTTTATGGTTTTAGGATATATTTTTATGGCTTTATTTATCTCCAATTAGTGCTATGTATTTATTTTGGTTATTATACTAACATCAAGATTTTATAGACTGATTGATTGGATGATTTCTGTAAATATTTTAACAGGACAGAGGCACATTTCAGCTGACAGACGGCCTAATTATTGTGCTAATTAATTACATTTAATTACATTTCCTCATTAACCTGCAGGAGACACATGTGCACCCCAGCCCCAGAGAGGAGGAGGCGCGCATGCACCCCAGTCCCAGGGAGCAGGAGGAGGCGTGCGTGCACCCCAGTCCCAGGGAGCAGGAGGAGGAGGAGGCGCGTGCGCACCCCAGTCCCAGAGAGGAGGAGGCGCGCATGCACCCCAGTCCCAGGGAGGAGGAGGAGGCGTGCGTGCACCCCAGTCCCAGGGAGCAGGAGGAGGAGGCGCGCATGCACCCCAGCCCCAGAGAGGAGGAGGCGCGCATGCACCCCAGTCCCAGGGAGGAGGAGGAGGCGTGCGTGCACCCCAGTCCCAGGGAGCAGGAGGAGGAGGCGCGCGTGCACCCCAGTCCCAGGGAGCAGGAGGAGGAGGCGCGCGTGCACCCCAGTCCCAGGGAGCAGGAGGAGGAGCGCGTGCACCCCAGTCCCAGGGAGCAGGAGGAGGAGGAGGTGCGCGTGCACCCCAGCCCCAGAGAGGAGGAGGCGCACGTGCACCCCAGTCCCAGAGAGGAGGAGGCGCGCGTGCACCCCAGTCCCAGGGAGCAGGAGGAGGCGCACGTGCACCCCAGTCCCAGAGAGGAGGAGGCGCACGTGCACCCCAGGGAGGAGGAGATGCACATGCACCCCAGGGAGGAGGAGATGCACATGCACCCCAGTCCCAGAGAGGAGGAGGCGCACGTGCACCCCAGTCACAGGGTCGGGAAGGAAGGGCCGGTCAGAGATAGAGGGAGTGCAGATGAGATTGACTGGGCTCCTCCTTCATGCAAAATTCATCCAGAACTCACCACGCCGGGAGAATGACAATGTATGGACGCCGCCTCCATAAGAATTTATTTATTTATTTATCTATCTATCTATTTATTTATTGTTTTGTAAGCAGATACAGTGATGGAAGACTGTCGAAAGGATGGGATGAAAGGTAGAATGCTCAACATTACTCTCAAACTCGCTGACCAAAAAAATGAAGCGCATTTGCATGTCACACAAATCCACTCCTTTTTCTGAGTATCTGGCAATCATACCTCTGAGTAGACGAGCGGAAAATGCTTTTATCAGAGTTTCATTCGACAGGAATCAAGCAATCAAAACGTCTTTTAGCTGAAGCTCAAGCATTTGTTTTTTTTCCGTTGTCAGAAAAATAATGTTTCTTTGGTAAAATATTGCATTGTCTTTTTTGCCAGAAGGGTGTCTTATAACAAACCCTTACAATTAGAGTCATATTTTCAGTATTCTGCAATAATTTACCAGGTCAGCAACTGCATACCATCCTCCTGTCTTTATTAACATGAGAAATAAAACCATTACATCAAGCATGTTCAAAATTTTAAGTTGAGTTGTTAATTGTTAAAATTCTCCAGAATTTTAAGGAAAAGGTGTTTTTCCACATTGTGCATGCATCAGTGCTTAAAATGGCTGCTAGTTTAAAAAAATACATTTTCAATACCAATAGGGAGTACTTAGTATTTGTTCCATTTACACACATTTTAAGATGATATACATTATGGTAGTTTGTACAATAATTTTGGCCCCTATCCCTACGTTAGAACCACACCTTAACAAGCACTGTCCCTGTAACCCCAACACTGCCAGACCAGCCCAATACAGACTGTCCCTGTAACCCCAACACTGCCAGACCAGCCCAATACAGACTGTCCCTGTACCCCAGCACTGCCAGACCAGCCCAATACAGACTGTCCCTGTAACCCCAACACTGCCAGACCAGCCCAATACAGACTGTCCCTGTAACCCCAACACTGCCAGACCAGCCCAATACAGACTGTCCCTGTAACTCCAGCACTACCAGACCAGCCCAATACAGACTGTCCCTGTAACTCCAACACTGCCAGACCAGCCCAATACAGACTGTCCCTGTAACTCCAGCACTGCCAGACCAGCCCAATACAAACAGACTGTCCCTGTAACTCCAACACTGCCAGACCAGCCCAGTGCAAATCTGGCATGTGGGGGGACCAGGTACAGAACCTCATGAGCCACTGTGAGCTTCTTCAGCGAGGTGGGGAGGGGGGGGGGGGGTGGAGGGGGGCTCATGCATAATTACACCAACAATATCCTCCTGCTCTCCTGCATATTAAGCAGATAGGCGCTGTAGCTGGGGCACTAATTGGGCTGGAAACACAGGGCTCCACTCCTCTTATTAGCTCAATTAAAGTGGAGGAGCAGGCCCCAAACCAGAGCCGAAGCCTGGCCCCCCTTCCCCCCCAGGGACGGAACACTGTGACAGTTACCGAGGCGATGAGAAACAGGCCGCTGTCAATCAAGGCCCACAGCAGCCAAAAAAAAAGGAAAGAAAAGAAAAAGAGAAACAGCCTGCCGATCTGGTCTGCTGGCTGTCCGCGAGAAACCTCCTTTATAATTCCTGTAATTAAGAGGCTATTAAGAGCAATTTGTGATTAATTCATCCTAAAGCTGTTTAATCTGCATTATAGGCAGTTTGTAATTGGACTAATCTTTTCTTTTTTTAAAGCCTGGACCCTAATTTTACACAGAATTCCCAACTATATCAGCTTTCATTTTACACAGCATTCCCAACAATATTTGTGATTTGATATCTGTGTAGCTTGTTCAGTAGCAGCTTGACATTTTAAAAATGAAACCTAGTTTAATAAGGAAGGATTAGGGTCTGGGGATTAAACTAAGGGAAGCTGCTCCACTGACAGAAAAGCAGATCTAATTAACATTTACTAAGAATAATGCAGAAGTAAACATTTACCAGCATTTACTAAAACACAATGCATTCAATTCAATCCAATCCAAATAAAAAAAATTTAAAGGTTTTTTTTTTTTTTTTTACTTAAGAACCGCTTAAAAACACCACCCTCCTGAAAATGACTAAACTGCACTCAGACAGAACCCCAGACAGATTTTACATTTAGCACAAATTTGGCCTCTCGTTTAGTTATTTAGTGAAATTGCGCGCTGCAGACTCTTTGTGAAGATAGTATAAACTATATAGTTTTTGTGACAGCAGAAAAACGTATTCAATTCTGACCAAAGTGGAAAATATGTTTTTTCCTCCATGAGATGTAAAATCTTTAGCCGATCATATAATGAGACACAATGTAGTTGCAGCAGTGTTACAGAGTTCTGCTTTCCCAGAAGGCCGCAGTGCCACCATCGGTCTCCTTGGAGACTTATCGAGGGTGAGGGCAGAAGGATTGCTAACCAGGAGCAGTGCTGTTGCAGTTTTTGCAAAAACTTAGTGTGGAATTTCCACAGCTGAACGTTCCTGTTCTGGCTCTTTCCATATGAACAGGGAGCATCGCTTCAGAGTAAAATGTTAATTTAACTCTTCAGAGAGTTTATAGGAGCCTTGGATGGGAGCAGCACAGTCTCCTCCACTGACACCATAATCGCCACACCAGCGATGTAAGAGCAGGCTATAGAATAGAATAGAATAGAAAACCCTCAAAATGAAATTAAAGAAATATAAAAATATCTTGAAATATAAAATCTGCCATGAAATGTCTCAGGAAAAAAAAAAACATAAATAACACTTTCTATTTTTTTATGAAAATGGTGTGGTTTTAAACACAGGAGGTAAAACAGTGAACCCTTTCTGGATTTTAAGCCGGTGTTAATTCACTTCCCTGTGTTTGCATTTCCTTGGAAAGAAGGGGCTTAACTCCAGAGTGCACAGTGTCTTTGCTCTGCGTCAATTAAACGCAGCCGCCCGACGCCTCCCGCCCTCTTTAACCCCCGGACCAATCGGAGTGCACTTCACACCCGAACCCGCCCTCTTTAACCCCTGGACCAATCGGAGTGCACTTCACACCCGAACCCGCCCTCCTCAGATCGGGCTCTTCCTGCTCCTGTGTGAATTTTTCATTGGACGGCATTAAATCTCATTTAATCTCTGTTTTCTGTGCTGTTAAAGGGGAGTGCAGAGCTCGGGCGAGCACTATCACACCGTTATTGATTCTGCTTAATGCCTAATGTCAGGCCTCAGGCTCCAATCACACAGAGGGTCTGCAGTGCGTGATGAAGAGGCTGAGGAGGAGGAGGAGGGGAGAGCGAGGCTCGAGTGGGGAGGAGAGGCCACCTCAGAGCCCGTTATGCCCATATATGGGCAGCGGTAACTCGCCCGCATTTTGGAAAGAGCGCCTCCTTGCACAGAGTGCTTCAGTGCCTCAGCAGCAAGGTGTGGCACAGTCTCACACCTGAGTCACACCACTTCCACTGTGTCACTGTGTGCTTTATTAGTTAGTCCTGCCCTCACCAAAGTCTTTATAATTAATCTGCTGAAACTTTGGATGAACATAATACAACATAACACAGTACACAACACAGCACAGCACACAACACAGTACAACACAGCACACAACACAGCACAGCACAACGTAGAGCAGCAGGGTAAACCTCAGCTAATGATCGCCCCGTCAGGAAACAGGAAGATTTCTGTTCCACTTTGGTTAGTAAATACATATTTGTAGGTCACTGGGAAATACGGTAATTCTGAAATATATTCAAACTGTTCAAAAGGTCAATGTTATGCTTTTAAGCCCCCGAACACAAACTTCTGTTCAAAGATTCCTCAGTTATTACAAAAGCAGAAAGCCCCCCCTCCCCCCCAGCGCACTCTTCTCCTGCGTTTGTTCCCCCACCTCACACTTTGTTCCTCTTTTCTTTTCTAATCATCTTTTGTTCCAAAAATAAAGGAATGAGGAGAAGGGGAAAAAATAATTACAGTAACTAAAGTTTCGGACCAAAAAGAAAGCAAGACATTTTTAAAAGCCTTGGAAAGAAGAAGTGGTGGTTTTTAAATAAAAAAAGAGAAAAAAAGAAGATGGAGGTCGATTTATCTCATATTGACAGGCATGGCTTCAAACGATGACCTTGGATTATAATCATCCTAATGAGGGAAATATTTTTCACTTTTAAAAGTGAAACTATAATCAAATCAGCTCCTGAAAGATCTGCTAATGAGCTTTTCCTTTGATGAAACATGGGCAGCTATCTTCTCCCGTTTTCCACAGGAGGCAAGCTTCAGCAAGGCCCCGACTCCTGCCAACTCATTAGCTGACCTGAGGAATGCCTGATTAGAATGCTTTTGATGAAAATTTCAAGGATTTTTTTACATTCAAATTTTTGTGAAGTGTGATAAATATTGCACCACTTTTATTTTGGAGGGAAGTGGGGAGGTAATTTATTAAGAAGACTTCAAAGCATTTTCTTCAATGAAGTCATGTCTGGCATTGATTTACTGTTATTATTCAGACTGAAATGTACAAATACATTTAAAAGACGGACTGGAAGGTATCTCTTTTTCTTTCTTTTTTATCCTCTCACTTACTCTTCAAATATAGAAACACCTTGTTATTTCATTCATGAATCCTTCACCTGGCTGCTGATAAGTCAACAGCCTTTTCAGGAACATTTTAGAAACGCAAAATTTTTTTGGTCTTGCGACAGCAATCATCCCGTCTTCCTGCAAAGCGAGAAACTCTGAAAAAGGAAACAGAAGCACGTGTCGCATGTCACACTAAAGTCAGACTCGCGGCTGTTCAGACATCATATGAAGCCAAACTGTCATGTTCCTCAAACTCTAATTAGTGCACATTTCAAACCACCACAAACCTCGGTTTATAGATTAATAGGTTCAGATACAGACAAGTCCTGATTGAATTCAAGTTCAAATTCAGACAGGTCCTGATTGAATTCAAGTTCAAATTCAGACAGATACTGACAGGTCCTGGCAAATCCCACAGCCGACTCAGGTGTAGACAGCCGCAGTTCTCCTCCGAAACACACGGTGTTGCCAGCTGCTTCTCGTCACACCACTGCCAAATTTGGACAGAGTAGAGTCAGGGGAAGACCTCTTTGGCATACAGTTATAAATATAAATATAAAAAGATAATTTAATACTGGGAAACTCATTATGTTGTGTTGGCATTAACAACTTGCTACAACCCTTGCCTAAAAGTTATCAAAACACTGTATAACTACATCATTACAGCATTATAGTGTCAAATTTAAACCAGTGTCTCATAATTTATTTACTGATCCTGTTAGTTGAGTTTGAAATAATAAAAAGTAAAAATCGCAGATTTGTTATTCAAACTTGAGGTGTATTGTGGTTCATTTGAATCTAGTCATTAATTACATTAGCATCCTAGCAGTCCCCTTCATTCTGAATGAGGGAACAGGGTGTTGGGCTAGAAGAAGCTTTTCAGCATTCCATAATGAAGCTGATGGAAGCTTCTCAGCGCTCTGTAATGAAGCTGATAGAAGCTTCTCAGCACTCAGTAATGAAGCTAATGGAAGCTTTTCGGCACTCTAATG
>NC_049206.1:61672788-61710288 GCF_013347855.1 Anguilla anguilla | reverse complement strand
TTCTTTTGATCTCATGCAGTTTGGAGCAAGGGGGAAGAAAAAAAAAAGCTCACACAGAAACATTGGTGACTATCGCTCTAAATTAGCATGCCAGCTGTAATTAACATTTTTTATTTCTTTAGGTGAGGAATTAGATTTGAATATTAATACAGATGCATTTTTAAAGGACTTAGCAGTATTCCATAAATTTGCTTTTATCTCCGTAAAAAATTAATAAAAAAATACAGATGGATGAGCCCCAAAGCGAGCCTAAATACTAAGAATGGAGCCGCGTGTTTCCGTGGTGTCAGAGGGAGAGAAGCTGAATTTACTGTCCTCTAGAGGGTGGGTCCTTTGGGTTGTTTTTGCGCTGGGTTAAAAATAACCCAACGGCAGTGGGATAGGGGCTCTTCCCATTACAGTCAGAGTCTGACTGTACGCATCTCATTCTACTACTGAAGACCATGAAGACACTCCCAACGAGTGGTTCAGGAGATGATATTGTGCTTACACACACATTAAATAAACAGCTAAACAAACCACCACTTCAACCACATGAGCCACTGCCACAGCAAACTCCCACACACACACACACACACACATGCACACACACAAAGTCTCTCTCTCTCTCTCACACACACATACACACACACACACACACCTGCACATGTCCACAGATGCCCGCACTCAGAGAGACACATGCACTCAGAGACACATGCACTCAGAGAGACACATGCACTCAGAGACACATGCACTCAGAGAGACACATGCACCCAGAGAGACACATGCACTCAGAGAGACACATGCACTCAGAGACACATGCACTCAGAGAGACATGCACTCAGAGAGACATGCACTCAGAGAGACACATGCACTCAGAGACACATGTACTCAGAGACACATGCACTCAGAGAGACACATGCACTCAGAGACACATGCACTCAGAGAGACACATGCACTCAGAGAGACATGCACTCAGAGAGACACATGCACTCAGAGACACATGCACTCAGAGACACATGCACTCAGAGAGACACATGCACTCAGAGACACATGCACTCAGAGACACATGCACTCAGAGAGACACATGCACTCAGAGACACATGCACTCAGAGAGACACATGCACTCAGAGAGACACATGCACTCAGAGAGACACATGCACTCAGAGACACATGCACTCAGAGACACATGCACTCAGAGAGACACATGCACTCAGAGACACATGCACTCAGAGACACATGCACTCAGAGAGACACATGCACTCAGAGACACATGCACTCAGAGAGACACATGCACTCAGAGACACATGCACTCAGAGAGACACATGCACTCAGAGACACATGCACTCAGAGAGACACATGCACTCAGAGACACATGCACTCAGAGAGACACATGCACCCAGAGAGACACATGCACTCAGAGAGACACATGCACTCAGAGACACATGCACTCCTTCCCCCATTAAATACCACACAGGCTAGTTTACATTTCCTCGGGACAGCCTGGTAATGTTATTCACTCAGTGTTTCCTGAGAACAAACGGAAGACATTATACATGCAGAACCCGGACACTCCGGAGTCAAGGATCGAGGCAGCAGTGTGCGTGGCATTCAGTAACCAGGGAAACCTGCACCTCTTCTCTGGACTCCATTAAAAACCACAGGTACACAGGAATAATAATTACACTTTTGTTTAATTCTAAATGTTCTGGTGGTGAAACCGATGCATAGTCTGAGCTTTAGACACAGTTATAGGCTCCATGGGGTTACCAATCACACACACGCATGCACTCACTCTCACACACACACACATACATGCATGCACGCACGCACCGCGTGCACACGCACACACACACCATACATACATACACACACACACACACACACACACACGTGGCCTGTAGTTCCTCCATCCTCAGGCAACCTCCTGCTTGTAACCTCTCTGTCTCCCCCTTTTCTCTCTCCCTCCCTCTCTCTTTCTCCCTTCTACCCTCTCTCCCTCCCTCCCTCTCTCTCTCTCTCTTCCTCCTTCTCCCCCTCTCTCTCTGTCTCTCTCTGGTGCTGGGGGAAATGGAAAATCCGCACATTAATTATAGATGTGTGCTCTGTCTGTCCCTCTCTCTCTTTCTCTGTTTCTCCTTCTTTCTTTGCACGCAGTTCAGGGTGGGGTGTGTGTGTGCGTACGTGTGTGCATGTACGAATGTATGATGTGTGTGTGGGTGTGTGTGAGTGTGTGCATACATGTACGTGTGTGTATGTGTGCATGTGTGCGTGTATGTGTGCATGCGTGTGTGTATGTGTGTGTATGTGTGTATGTGTGCACGTGTGCGTGTGTGTGTGTATGTTTGCACAGTGGGGGGGGGGGGGGGGGCTGAGGTGTCAGTGCTGAACCTGTCCATGATGCCCCCTCCCCCCCCGTCAGCACGCTTCATGGGTAACAGATTCACATTAACTCTGTCCTTGAGGTGGGAGTCCCAGGTGGAGATAATTAACTTTTCATGGATGTCTTCAGGGCAAAACACTTAAGGGTTAACCAGAGTCCTCCAGCAGAATTAAAATAGTTAAAATAAGGACACCTTTCCATTCCCCTTTAACCCTCTCTAAGCCTTACACACATCAGAGAGACAGAGAGAGACAGAGAGACGTAGAGAAAGAGAGGCGTAGAGACAGAGCGAGAGATAGACATGGAGAGATGTAGAGAGGGAGAGATGTAGAGAGATGTAGAGAGGGAGAGATGTAGAGAGAGAGAACCCCTACATTACAGGCCTGCTGGAGCTACATATGCTATCAAAACAGTGTGTGTGCGTGTGCGTGTGTGTGTGCGTGTGCGTGTGTGCGTGTGTGTGTGCGTGTGCGTGTGTATGTGTCTGTCTGTCTGTGTGCGTGTGTGTGTGCGTGTGCGTGTGTGTGTGCGAGAGAGAGACACAGAGACAGATAAGGAAGCAGGCTGGAAAATGCCTTAAAGGCCTTAACCCTTCCCCTCTCTCACTTGCCCTCTTCTACCCCAGTTCACAAGGAGGCATTAGACAGCCAACAAAGCAGGGTACAGAGAGAGGGACAGAGAGAGAGAGAGAGAGAGAGAGGGACAGAGAGAGAGAGGGAGGGACAGAGGGAGAGAGAGAGAGAGAGAGGGAGGGAGGGACAGAGAGAGAGAGAGAGAGAGAGGGACAGAGGGAGAGAGAGAGAGGGAGGGAGGGACAGAGGGAGAGAGAGAGAGAGAGAGAGGGAGGGCAGAGAGGGAAGGAGGGAGGGACAGAGAGAGAGAGAGGGAGGGAGGGACAGAGGGAGAGAGAGAGAGGGACAGAGAGAGAGGGAGAGAGGGAGGGAGGGAAGGAGGGAGGGACAGAGGGAGAGGAGTACACTGTGTTGGACACAATGCAGAATGGCAGCTTTGGGCACGTGATGTAGACGTGTACTGACACCGGCACTTTCAGCCAGAGAGTCGCAGGGCGAAAACACCCCAGGCCTTTTCTGCCTCCTCAAATAAAAGGCAGCCGTCCCTCTCAACCCCCCCGCCCCCTGCCCCCTGCCCCCCCAAACCCTGCGCACTCATCTCCAGCAGAACTGGGAAAACCTGTCAGGATGAGCTGTATGCTAAACGCTGGATCCCCCACACCCTGTTTCTGTCCAATGACTGATTCAGAAAAGCATGTGTTTAATGCTTGGTGTGTTTGGGGTTGTGTGTGTGTGTGTGTGTGTGACGTGAGCTTGGGAAGGGCCTGCGGCTATGGTCCCTGATGGCTGCTTGAGGGTAGTCAATAATCATTAGTTTTTCAAGTGATAGGGACACCACAGCAACTGTGTTCTCTTGCCAGGACCTCTCAGGCTGAGC
Organism: Anguilla anguilla; assembly: GCF_013347855.1. Classification (NCBI taxonomy): domain Eukaryota; kingdom Metazoa; phylum Chordata; class Actinopteri; order Anguilliformes; family Anguillidae; genus Anguilla; species Anguilla anguilla. Next base: position 61,706,477 of record NC_049206.1, on the reverse strand, counting down.
AGTGGGCGGAGTCTGAGCAGTGGGCGGGGTCTCTCAGGCTGAGCAGTGGGCAGAGTCTGAGCAGTGGGTGGAGCCTCTTAGGCTGAGCAGTGGGCGGGGTCTGAGCGGTGGGGGGTCTCTCAGGCTGAGCAGTGGGCAGAGTCTGAGCAGTGGGCGGGGTCTCAGGCTGAGCAGTGAGCGGAGTCTCAGGCTGAGCAGTGGGCGGAGTCTCAGGCTGAGCAGTGGGCAGAGTCTGAGCAGTGGGCAGGGTCTCAGGCTGAGCAGTGGGCGGAGTCTCTCAGGCCGAGCAGTGGGCGGAGTCTCTCAGGCTGAGCAGTGGGCGGAGTCTCTCAGGCTGAGCAGTGGGCGGAGTCTGAGCAGTGGGCGGGGTCTCAGGCTGAGCAGTGGGCGGAGTCTGAGCAGTGGGCGGGGTCTCAGGCTGAGCAGTGGGCAGAGTCTGAGCAGTGGGGGGGGTCTTTGTTTGAATATTAAATCATTGAATATGTGGATATCCTGTAAAATAAGCTGTTAAAGTTCCCCTTTAACGAGCAGTGGGCCTGAACACGTTGGGTATGGACAGCAGAAGTGCGATAGCTCGATTTCTTCTGCATTTCCACTGTAAAGCGTCGCTGTGACACCGTCTCTGAAAAAAGGGCTACATAAATAAACTGAACCCGTGTTCACAAAACTTCAGGTGACTGTTCTCTCTCAGGTGACTGTTCTCTCTCAGGTGACTGTTCTCTCTCAGGTGACTGTTCTCTCTCAGGTGACTGTTCTCTCTCATTTACAAAACTAAGTTATTAAAAACCCAACAGCTTAGAGGGACTAAGGAGAGTGACCTGAACGCAAGGACTTTACAATCTGCTGAACGACACAACAAACAAAACATCCAAACGTGCTGTTACATGGAACATTATAACTCTTATAAAACATTATAACATTATAATGCACTCAAAAGCTAAGGACATGTGGCATGTGTCCAAATAATATCTTGCGGGTCTGGTGTAATTGGTGGTCAGGAAAATGTGTCTTGCTGAAGGCTATTTGAACAGTAAATGTAGCGCATTAGCGGAGCATCAGGGCCGGTAAGCCTGGGCTTGCTCTCGGCAGAAGCTGATTCAAGGCGTTACAGCTGAGAAGGCAATTAGCCTGTCTGAGTGCCTGGAGGAAGCCCTGGACAGGCCGGAGAGTCTGAGACTGACCAATCAGCAGCGGCCCTCCCCAGACCCCCTCTGTCCTCACAAACACTGTGAGGTGTAATTACCAGACATAACAACACAAGGGCCCAGTCGTGTTGACTATTAAACTTTTAAAACCCGAGTAAACAATGGAAAGGGTTCGATGGCCCGGGGACTGCAGGACCGACCGTACGAGGAAGCAGCTCAAAGTTTGGTGAACAGTGAGTACCTTTCAGAGCCACAAGTGGCTGGTTCAGCTCCCATAACCTACTACACAGATATAACACAGATATAACACATTACACACAGATATAACACATTACACGCAGATATAACACATTACACACAGATTATAACACAGATATAACACATTACATGCAGATATAACACATTACACACAGATATAACGCAGATATAACACATTACATGCAGATATAACACATTACACACAGATATAACACACCACACACAGATATAACACATTACACGCAGATATAACACAGATATAACACATTACATGCAGATATGACACATTACACACAGATATAACACAGATATAACACATTACACACAGATATAACACAGATATAACACATACGACACAGATATAACACATTGCACGCAGATATAACACATTACACACTGATATAACACATTACACACAGATATAACACATTACACACAGATATAACACATTACACACAGACATAACACAGATATAACACATTACACACAGATATAACACAGATATAGCACATTATACACAGATATAACACAGATATAACACATTACACACAGACATAACACAGATATAACACATTACACTTAGATATAACACATTACACACAGATATAACACATTACACATTATACACAGATATAACACAGACATATAACACATTACACACAGATATAACACAGACATAACACATCACACACTAACACATTTATAACACAGCAGTACTGCATTCCACATCGATATAACAGTGTTGAGTTTACAGTAGTGTGCTAGAGGTTGTGAATCTGACATTGCTAAATTAACTTCCCTCGTCTCTTTAGGTTAGGCATGCTCAAAATTAATGAACTTGAACCTTATACTAGCCTGCGGTCATTTCTGATAGCTATAGTGGAATGTGAAATCTCGTTGTATGTTAATGCTCTTAATTAATGTTAGTCTGACTGCAGACGGTATCTGGGTGGTTTAAACCTTCTCTGCAGTGTGTGCCAGAAACATGTCCTTGGGCGATGTTCTGGAGGCACAAAACCCCCTAAATTATTTCTTTTAGGATGGAAAAAGTTAGAGAAAATCCTTCATCAGACACACTGGGCTTGACTTTGCCTTTTTGCCCTGAACGGAATCTGTCAGACAGGAAGTAACCCGGGTGGCTCAGTAATGTGTGCTCTGGTGAGCTGGGCTGGCGTTGTGTAAGGGGGCTTGATCAGGGATTAGCAAATCATCAGGCAGCAGGTTCTCAGCTTGGGGCTGGAGTGGGTGGCCTCTCCTCACACAGAGCAGATAAGGCCCTCTAAGGGTCAGGGGTCAGAGGTCACAGATCAAAGCCTTCCTTCTGATCACATCACACTTGTGCTCTTTACCAAGATGCATCTACACTATAACACATCACATCTACAGTACATCTACACTATAGAACATCACATCTACACTACAGCACATCTACAGTACACCTACACTACAGAAAATCACAACTACAGTACATCTACACTATAGCACCTCACATCTACACAACAGCAAATCACAATTACAGTGCATCTACACTATAGCACATCACATCTACACTAGAGCAAATCACAACTACAGTACATCTACACTACAGGAAATCAGAACTATAGTACATCTACACTATAGCACATCACAACTACACTACAGCAAATCACAGCTACAGTACATCTACACTATAGCACGTCACATCTACACTACAGCAAATCACAACTACATCACATCTACACTACAGCAAATCACAACTACACTAGACCAAATCACAACTACATTACATCTACACTATAGCACATCACATCTACAGCACATCACATCTAGCCCGAGTGTTTAAGGGGTAGCAGGGTGGGTAGCGTAGCGAGGAGCAGGGAGAGAGGAGCGAGGCGAGGCAGGGGGAGCAGGGTGGGTAGCAGAGCGGGGAGCGGGGAGAGAGGAGCGAGGCGAGGCAGGGGGAGCAGGGTGGGTAGCAGAGCGGGGAGTGGGTAGGATAGCAGGGCGGTGAGACAGATGTGGTGTGACAGGCCAGAAAGCCGCACTGCACTGGTAAACCATCCTGTGAATGCCAGTCGCCTGTGGCTGTGACATCACCACACTTTGCTCGGCTTCAGAAGGGGCGAATTTAACTGACGACTGCGATGATTTAAAGCCACAATCCCAAACAGATAATACGTCATGACAACACTGGCAGGAAAAAAAAATGTACCATTGATTTTATTACCCAGCAACAGGATTACCCAGAGCTATGTGAAGTGTGTGCGTGTGTGCTTGTGTGTGTGCGCATGTGTGTGTCTGTGCACGTGTATGTGTGCATGCGTGTGTGTGTGTGTGTGTGTGTGTGTGCATGCATGTGCGTGCATGTGTGTATGGTGTGTGTGTGCGTGTGTGTGTGTGGTGCGTGTGTGAGTGTGTGTGCATGCATATGTGTGTGTGTGTGCATGTGCATGTATATATGTATTGTGTGTATGGATATATGTGTTGCATGTGTGCCACATGTATCAAGTACAAAACTACAAGAATCACCATTTTGAAGAATCTCTACAAATTTCAAGAAAATATAAAATGAATGAATTATACATGACTGTAACTGTGCAGGTCCTCAGCACATACTGACTTCGCTGTGCTTAGTCTCAGTCGATCCTCAGTCTTCTCCCTCAGGTTGTAGACTGTTTCGGTGGTTTCGGTGTGTATCACCAGCCTCCATTTAACATGCAGGTCTTTGGGGGTTTGAGGGGCTAAATTAAGCGCTGGGACACTCATCGATTTGACCTGCACTTGAAACAGATTTCCCCATCGGTCATTCTCATTAAGGAACTCAGCTTTTCACAAAGACTGCAGGTTTGAATCTCATGTGGTGTCTCAGGGTTACTCTTCAACAGAAGCATATTACATGAGATACTGCAGGGTAGGGCCATGTTGGACAAATCTCCAAGATTTTGTTTGAAGAAGCTACAAAACATTTTGGACTGGAATCCCATTTATACAATTGGAGTTTGTTTAAAAAAACCTTTGAGAACACAAAGAGTGATTGATTATGAAACTACAGTCCACAGGAACTAAAGAAGCTATGGAATGGTGGAATAATGGCTTGCAAAAACATACCACTGATTTTTTTTCTTCTAAATTTTTTTTTTTGGCGAATTCATCAGTCACTATAATTAACCCCAAATGCCACCCTGCAACCCCACCCCAAACCCCATCTTGTGACCCCATCCTGAGACTCCGCCCCAAACCCCATCTTGTGACCCCATCCTGAGACTCCGCCCCAAACCCCATCTTGTGACCCCATCCTGAGACTCCGCCCCCAACCCCAGTTATGCCCCTGAGGAGGCCAACTGGACAGGAAAATGCAAGAACTGCATCCCTCAGCGAATACACCCCCAGGAGGAAGTGACCTCAGAACAGAGACGCCCCCAGGAGGAAGTGACCTCAGCAGGGAAGAGAAGGGAACACCAACACCAGCCCATCACCAGGTAAACTACAGGACACGTGAGCCACCTTAACTCTGTTAGCAATTAGATAAAAGCGTTGAGCTAGTCCTGGCACAGTGCCTCAAACCACACCTCCAGCCTGCTTACAGGCACTTCTGAAAAAGCCTGCCGCAGCATGCCTGGAAACGCTAACAACAAACATTTAAAACAGGAGACAAAACCCAATCTGCTGATTCTGGAAATGCATAATGGGAAATGCTGGCCGATTTACACTTCTAAGAACTACACTAATAAAAAATTATAAACACAGAAATACACACGGCATGGCCTGCTTTGCATCGTACATCTTCTCCAGGATTGGTACTGATTGGTACTGTGGGGTCTGTTGCTGGGTAGGTTTGGAGGGGTTCTGTTGCTGGTTTGGTTCTGGATGAACTCAGAATCAGAATGAAAGTCAGTGTCACATGGTTTGATGAAGGGCCACAGCTACACTGGGCCCCAGGAGGTTGTGGTTTCAAATCCTTACAAAAATACAACATATAAAATATAATTTATAAATATCAAATATCATGTTCCCAGACTCAAGAGTACCAGCTCACGAAAAACGATTAAACATCACTTCAGTTGTAGATCCTGATGCACCCTTTTATAACCTCTGATAAACATAAAAGTACTGCTTTATAAGAAACACTTAAGACAGGTACTGTTAATGGTGCTTGTGTTATGGGTTACATGTGAAATTCTTGACACATAAGATAAAAGCAAATGTACTTTTGGAATAAAATGCAAAAAAAAAAAAAATTAATAGATAGATTTATCCTTTTTTAAGTAAGAGATAAATCATTTAAAATAACTTTACTTTTGAATACAAATCTTATACGATGACTATGTTGGTAAACATTGGATGTGTACAAGAAAACTGGGGCTTAAGGAAATAGAATTTAAAAAAAGACAACAGGCAATCTCATGTTCCCATAATCCTGTGTACGATAGCAAGTGAATATTGTTCTCCGTTAAAAGGGTGTAATTTTATAAAGGTATAAATAAGCGTGTTATTGCTGTAGCCTGAGGTGCTGCACAAACCCCTTAACTGTTCAATGACTATCGCTGCAGGCAAGGTCCGGACCCAGAGCCCGCTGAAAGGGGCCGCGTTCCGCTGCCGAGCCGCACAAAGACCCGCTGATCCCTGTCTTAGCAAAACATAATGAAACAAGAGCTGAGCAGACTCCCGCTATCAGACTCCCGCAATCAGACTCCCGCTATCAGACTCACACTATCAGACTCCCGCTATCAGACTCACGCAATCAGACTCCCGCTATCAGACTCACACTATCAGACTCCCGCTATCAGACTCACGCAATCAGACTCACACTATCAGACTATCAGACTCCCGCAATCAGACTCACACTATCAGACTCCCGCTATCAGACTCCCGCTATCAGACTCACACTATCAGACTCCCGCTATCAGACTCACACTATCAGACTCCCGCTATCAGACTCACACTATCAGACTCCCGCTATCAGACTCCCGCAATCAGACTCACACAATCAGACTCACACTATCAGACTCACGCAATCAGACTCCCGCTATCAGACTCACACTATCAGACTCCCGCTATCAGACTCCCGCTATCAGACTCACGCTATCAGACTCACGCAATCAGACTCCCGCTATCAGACTCACACTATCAGACTCCCGCTATCAGACTCGTGCTATCAGACTCCTGCTATCAGACTCCCGCAATCAGACTCACACTATCAGACTCCCGCTATCAGACTCACGCAATCAGACTCCCGCTATCAGACTCACACTATCAGACTCCCGCTATCAGACTCACGCAATCAGACTCACGCAATCAGACTCACACTATCAGACTCACACTATCAGACTCACACTATCAGACTCACGCTATCAGACTCACGCTATCAGACTCACACTACCAGACTCCCGCTATCAGACTCCCGCAATCAGACTCACACTATCAGACTCCCGCTATCAGACCCCCGCAATCAGACTCACGCAATCAGACTCACGCAATCAGACTCACACTATCAGACTCACGCTATCAGACTCCCGCTATCAGACTCACGCTATCAGACTCCCGCTATCAGACTCCCGCAATCAGACTCACACTATCAGACTCCCGCTATCAGACTCACGCAATCAGACTCACACTATCAGACTCCCGCTATCAGACTCACACTATCAGACTCACGCTATCAGACTCCCGCAATCAGACTCCCGCTATCAGACTCACACTATCAGACTCCCGCTATCAGACTCCCGCAATCAGACTCCCGCTATCAGACTCCCGCTATCAGACTCCCGCAATCAGACTCCCGCTATCAGACTCCCGCTATCAGACTCACGCAATCAGACTCCCGCTATCAGACTCCCGCTATCAGACTCACACAATCAGACTCACACTATCAGACTTCCGCTATCAGACTCACGCAATCAGACTCACACTATCAGACTCCCGCTATCAGACTCCCACAATCAGACTCACACTATCAGACTCCCGCTATCAGACTCACGCAATCAGACTCACGCAATCAGACTCCCGCTATCAGACTCACGCAATCAGACTCACACTATCAGACTCCCGCTATCAGACTCCCGCTATCAGACTCCCGCAATCAGACTCACACTATCAGACTCCCGCTATCAGACTCCCGCAATCAGACTCACGCTATCAGACTATCAGACTCACGCTATCAGACTCACACTATCAGACTCACACTATCAGACTCACGCTATCAGACTATCAGACTCACGCTATCAGACTATCAGACTCACACTATCAGACTCACACTATCAGACTCACGCTATCAGACTCACACTATCAGACTCACACTATCAGACTATCAGACTAACGCAATCAGACTATCAGACTCACGCTATCAGACTATCAGACTCACACTATCAGATTCACGCTATCAGACTATCAGACTCACGCTATCAGACTCACACTATCAGACTATCAGACTCACGCTATCAGACTCACACTATCAGACTATCAGACTCAAGCTATCAGACTCACACTATCAGACGTACGCAATCAGACTCACACTATCAGACTATCAGACTCAAGCTATCAGACTATCAGACTCACGCTATCAGACTCACACTAGCAGACTCACGCTATCAGACTATCAGACTCACGCTATCAGACTATCAGACTCACACTATCAGACTATCAGACTCACACTATCAGACTATTAGATTCACGCTATCAGACTATCAGACTCACACTATCAGACTATCAGACTCACGCTATCAGACTCACACTATCAGACTCACGCTATCAGACTATCAGATTCACGCTATCAGACTATCAGACTCACACTATCAGACTATCAGACTCACACTATCAGACTATCAGACTCACGCTATCAGACTATCAGATTCACGCTATCAGACTCACACTATCAGACTATCAGACTCACGCTATCAGACTATCAGACTCACGCTATCAGACTCACACTATCAGACTATCAGACTATCAGACTCACGCTATCAGACTATCAGACTCACACTATCAGACTATCAGACTCACGCTATCAGACTCACACTCACACAGAATGGCTAGTCCGCTAACGAATCAGCTGCCTCAGAATGACCAGTTCCCTAACGAATCAGCTGCCTCAGAATGGCCAGTCCACTAACGAATCAGCTGCCTCAGAATGGCCAGTTCACTAACCAATCAGCTGCCTCAGAATGGCCAGTCCGCAAACGAATCAGCTGCCTCAGAATGGCCATACATTGATCATGTGACTGATGACGAACGCAGCAGGATGAATTCTGTAGTGGACACAAACATTTTATCTGCTCAGATCCAACCAAATGCCTCAAAATTCACCAGGCGGCAGACAATGACCCCAAACACACAGCTAAAGCAGCCAAGGAGTATTTTCCAGCACCGAAAAGTGGAATGTTCTTGACTGGCCCAGTCAAAAATCTGACCTGAATCCAATTGAACAAACGTTTCACTTGCTGAAGACAAGTCTGAAGGCAAAAAGCCCTCAAAACAAACAGGAACAGAAGATGGCTGCAGTACAGACCCAGCAGAACATCACCCGGGAAGATATCCAGCGCACGCAGACACACACACACACACACATAGGTACCCAAACATACACAAACACATACATGCATGCACACACACACAGGTACCTAAACATACACAAACACATGCATGCATGCACACACGCACACACATAAACAAACCCACATGCACGCACACACACACATACACACACACAGACACTCACTCACACACACACACACACTCACACTCTCACACACACACACTCTCATACACACACTCACTCACTCACTCTCACACACACACACACACACACAGTCATTTGCAGCTCACGCACTGTGCAGACAGGTGCAGGCGACCTGACAAGAGCAATTTGGGCAGAATCCACTGGCCCCTCAGCCGCTCCTCAGCCGCTCCCATCACAGTCAGGCCTCCTGACAGATCCCCGTCCCAGATTACACCTGGGAGCCCTCTCCCTCACACGCCAGCCACCCCAATTGGAACATCTCTTGACAGAATCTATGAAACTTCAATTCCCCCCCACCCCCACCTGCTTGTTACAGGAAGTTCAGAATGTTCTGGAATATTAAAAATTGTGACATTAGGTAAACTCACTGGCTGCTCCATATTCATTTCCTCAACAGTTCACCTGATACGTGCATCTAATGGTGTGATTTTCTTTCTTTTTCTTTTCCTCCATCCTTCCTTCCTTACCCCCCCCCCCCCTCCACCCCCACAAGTCTCTCTTCAAATCCCACTCCCACAGTCACTCATTAAAAACTGGGCTGTTAACCGGGACTGCCTGGCATCATTAGGGCTCCCAGAATCACAACAAGCTACAGCTTCCTAATGAAGGAAATTAGGGCTGAGGTTCAGAGATACAGGCAGGGGGAAAAGGAGTGTGTGTGTGTGTGTGTGTGAGGGAGAGAGAGAGAGAGAGAGAGAGAGAGAGAAAGAGTGTGGGAGTGAGAGAGAGAGAGATAGAGGAGGAGGTAGAGACAGGAGATAGAGAGAAACACTACCCTGTGTCCTTGGCTCTGTTGCTGCATTGACATTCTTAGGGTTGGTGTGTGATAGATCTGTGCCTGGAGTTATGCTCTGGCTGTTGGGTTAGCAGTATAATTGACAAACCGCTGGGACCAGAGCTCTGGATTAGGTTGACCAGGCTGTCAAAACAACCGTGACAAACTCTCAAATCAAGCTTAGCAGTGAATCAGAGGGGTGATGGGGAGGCTGGGGGGGAGGGGGGCAGCGTTGGGGGTGTGTGGGGAGATCTATTTACTTCATTCTGGCTTGTTTTTAATGTGAATCTCTATTAATTATCAATTTTTAAAATCAAAATAATGCACATATATATTATCATGACATATTATTCTAACATGTGATTAATTATATACAATATATCATATTTCTGATTATACAACTCAATTATTTATAACAATTATAGTGCACAATTCTATAATTTTCAGATTGTTTCTAACCTTAAAAATAAAAATGTTTTCAAAAAATGCTTTATCGTTTTTTGGCATTAAAAGCTTGGTGAACCTCAATGCAAAGATCTGACATATTAATTCCTTCATTAGGGTTATGGTTAGGGTTAATTTTGTTATCGTGCATCAGCAGTAATCAAGCACATTTATGGCATTTACACTCCATACACTGTCTGGAGAGAAGAGAAAATGAGAAATTAGTGCCAATCTAACATCTTATAAGACACAGCTTTATTCAGATTTTACTAATGGCTGATGTGTGTGTGTGTGTGTATGTGTTTGGATGAGTAGCAGTGGTTTTGGGTTAAGATTAGGCCTGAGTTAGCTGGTCCCGGATCAGCAGCAGTGGTTTTGAACAGGACCATGAAGCAGGACAAGTGTTAACCGAAAGGCACCCTCTGCCGCAGGAGGGGTGTAGACCCGAAACGCACCCTCTGCCGCAGGAGGGGTGTAGACCCGAAACGCACCCTCTACCATGGGCAGAGGGTACGGCGAGCCGCTGGGGCCCAATACGCGGGGTCAGTGGCATTACTGTGGGCCAAACCTCACCAACAGTAAATATTGAATAGACCCTGCGGGGCCCCATGTCGAGGTATAAATAATGTACCCTCAGTGGCCTGCTGGGAAACGCGGTCTCATCAGCGGGCTGCTGGGAAACGCGGTCTTATCACCATGTGCAGTTTATTAGCTGCATGGGCTGGATCTCTCAGAAAGGGCAGCTCACTACTGGCAGAAAATGTTTTATTTGTAGCTTAATCTGCTGGATTACACGAAAGACGTAAACTAATCTGATTACTTTTGGATTACTTCCAGTTTCATTATAGGAAAAATTCTAGAATAAACGTGTTAGTAAAATACACAATTTGTAATTTTCTGACAAGACTGTGGTTTCTCAGCTTTTTCTTTTGATGTGTAGCAGCAATACATACAATCACTTTGTGGTTATCCACCAGTGTAGTTGTACATGTGGTGTGTATGTATTGAATGCTGAAATTATTCAAATTGTAATTATACATAATCTTTAGAACAGTAACAGATTAATATGTATAATGATAGTATGCCTATTTTAAAAACTATCCTGGGCGCATTGCATAATCTAGATTACATCTAATCCATTACTACCCAGTACTGGTTATTATAATCCTAATACAACTGAAAGCTGTTTACATATATGGGGGGGAACACTGATGTTCATAATATAAAATATTCCACTATGCTCTTACATTTGATTGTCTTTTCAAAAGTGAGAATGAACATTAATATTTATCTTTGGCAGAAAGAATTTTAAGTGGTGGATTGTGGGCTCAGTGTGCCCCTGAGGGGGGGGGGCACCATGCAGACATAAATTCCACCCCCCCAGCCCCAAACCCCTGGGCTGCTGAGCAATCATCTGCAATTACGTTGTGATTGTAATGAGTTCCGATATTAGCAGGCCAGACCCTAGCAGCCTCAGAATGTCACTGAGTTTCCCCCAAAGACCACCGCACATTTTACACACTTTTTTAACAATTTTCTTCTCCAAAATATGCCTGGGGGGGGAACCAAGAATAAGACAAGGACCAGGAAGAGAGGCGCTGGGCTGGTGTGTGTGACTGGCCCTCGCTGGGCCCGGCGTTGGGCATCTCGCTGGCTGACATTAACAGCTTCTGTCGGGACGGACCATCTGATACGCAGGGTGGCATTTAACACCACGTCAATTATTCCAGAAAAAAATGTGTGTGCACATCCTCTTCCTCTGTCTCACTCTTTTTCTCTACAGACAGACAGGCAGGCAGGCAGACAGGCAGACAGACACAGACAGACAGACAGACAGACAAACACAGACAGAAATGACTGTGAATAGGCTACATTAGGGTGTTTATTTTTGAACAGTCATTGCAAAGGAGAATGTTTTTATTTTTTTTGGTTTTTTTGGTATCTGAGCCAGACAAACTTTATTTTGTTACATAGGATAAATGCACCCACCCCTATTTACAGAGGGAGTGCATATCAGTATGAAATTAATTTTTAAATTAGGCTTAAAAATAAGAGCTGGATAATAGATGGCTAATAGATAGGTTACACCACTTACTGAAAACTGGAGGCCTTGAAAGAAAGAGATTTGAGCTTTAGATGTTGGATTTCACCGGCTCAAAATATAAAAACAAAACTTAGCTGCAGTTCTGATGCAAACATGAAACTTCACTTCCATGGCCTTTAGAGCATAATAATAAGGAGACGGGCAGACTGACCAGCCTGTGCTGAAGCAAACCAGCCTGTGCTGGAGCACACCAGCCTGTGCTGGAGCAGACCAGCCTGTGCTGGAGCAGACCAGGCTGTGCTGGAGCAGACCAGGCCGTGCTGAAGCAGACCAGGCTGTGCTGGAGCAAACCAGGCTGTGCTGGAGCAGACCAGCCTGTGCTGAAGCAGACCAGCCTGTGCTGGAGCAGACCAGGCTGTGCTGGAGCAGACCAGGCTGTGCTGGAGCAGACCAGCCTGTGCTGAAGCAGACCAGGCCGTGCTGGAGCAGACCAGCCTGTGCTGGAGCAGACCAGCCTGTGCTGAAGCAGACCAGGCTGTGCTGGAGCAGACCAGACCGTGCTGAAGCAGACCAGCCTGTGCTGGAGCAGACCAGGCCGTGCTGAAGCAGACCAGGCCGTGCTGAAGCAGACCAGCCTGTGCTGGAGCAGACCAGCCTGTGCTGGAGCAGACCAGGCCGTGCTGAAGCAGACCAGCCTGTGCTGAAGCAGACCAGCCTGTGCTGGAGCAGACCAGGCCGTGCTGGAGCAGACCAGGCTGTGCTGAAGCAGACCAGGCTGTGCTGGAGCAGACCAGCCTGTGCTGAAGCAGACCAGGCTGTGCTGGAGCAAACCAGGCTGTGCTGGAGCAGACCAGCCTGTGCTGAAGCAGACCAGGCTGTGCTGGAGCAAACCAGGCTGTGCTGGAGCAAACCAGGCCGTGCTGGAGCAGACCAGGCCGTGCTGAAGCAGACCAGGCTGTGCTGGAGCAGACCAGCCTGTGCTGAAGCAGACCAGGCTGTGCTGGAGCAAACCAGCCTGTGCTGGAGCAGACCAGGCCGTGCTGGAGCAGACCAGGCCGTGCTGGAGCAGACCAGCCTGTGCTGAAGCAGACCAGCCTGTGCTGAAGCAGACCAGGCTGTGCTGGAGCAGACCAGCCTGTGCTGAAGCAGACCAGGCTGTGCTGGAGCAGACCAGCCTGTGCTGAAGCAGACCAGGCTGTGCTGGAGCAGACCAGCCTGTGCTGAGAGTGACGCTCGGGCCGTGTTTGGTCTTTCCGCGCAGCCGCCACTGGAGCAGAATGAGAATCACGGCTCTGACCCCGGGGTCACGCTCAAACCCGCAGGGAGCCAGCTTCACAGGGAGGCCGGGCAGCAAGGGATTCTGGGTCTCGTAGGCAGACAGAATACAGAAGTCCACCACCAAAAAGAGAGGGAGAAGGCTCAAGATAAAATAGCACATATCCAACACAACTCCTGAATTAATTCAGGGTTTCTGTCCCTGAATATTTGGTAAGCCCTCATGTAACTTGCTTCAAATGGCTGGGGGTGGGAAGTGGGGGGGGGGTGTTGGGGGTGAGCAGCAGTTGAAAGAAATGCTGCTGTATTCGCCAGACAGGTGCTATGCAAGTTATACATTTTTCTTTACTCTTTGAAGCTGATAGTAGTTATCCGGAAGAGCGACTGTAAAGCGCACACACATTTCCAGAAAGGTTTGCTTAGGCCACCATGTTTATTTTAGACTGTGGAAGTCGCAAAAGCGGTTTGGCTCATAACCCTTGAAAGGCTTAAAAATACATAAATTCACTGCTGACAGAGAAGCACCGAGAATGTTCATGTGAGAAAAGTACACAATGCCTGGAACAAACCTAAGAGTGCTTCCATATTCCTTTGATACAAATGGGCGAGAACCCAGAAAATGAATGAATTATAAAAACAAAAAAAAATGTTATGACTGCGCTGTACAGTCTGTGCTCTCTCAGGAGTTTGCAGGTTTCCAGTTCAATTTTTACAGATAATTTAATATAATCCATGAGAAATAGATTTCCATGTGACTTAATATGGTCTTATTTGCCCACAAATTGAGCAGAATATTTGTATCAGGTACTCTTCCTGAAACTTACATGTGCTGCTGGGAAATTTATAGAGAGCATTAATAATTCCCCTATATTCTTTTTTTATTGCATGAAGTTTTTGGGCTCCCTTCAGACAAAGTTTCAAGAAGTTTCTATAAATTAATAAAAATCTGCGGCACTATGAAGGCAATCTGGCTTTGAACAGATCTTTATTGATCTTGCAGGTGAAGCAGGTCTGAATGTTACAGACTGAACCCAGATCAGCAACTTCAAACGGAATGGGGTTCCTACGGAGAGCTGGGCAGGAGGGCCGGCCCGCGCCTGGGCCGGGGTGCAGAGGGGGGCAGAAAACAATAGCCCAAAATTTACATTTCACATATTAAAACTCCTCCTGCAACTTAGTTAAAACTCCCGCCTCACATTATCTTCCTTCTCACACAAAACATTAGGCTCTGTATGGGGGGAGCAACACCCAACCCCAAATCCAATCCTCTACTTCATTTTTTTATCAGACGTACCCCTCGTCCCGTCCCGCCCCACCCTGCCGACCCACCCTGCTCCGCCTTGACGCAAGGTGTCAGGGAGCTGGATATATTTGGGACTGTTGACGGAGGATCCGGGGAGAAGCCGGAACGCTGGGAGAGGGCGGTCCTAATCAGAAAAGGGCTGATGACTGAAAGTTTAGTTTTTTAGTGTTCTGGGCTTTGTTGTACAAATCCCAGCACTAATCCCAGAGTTTGAGCTCTCTGAGGGACCTCAGGGATAACGGTCTTCGAGGGGGGGGCAGAGTGCATGGCCAGATGGGGGGGGGCGGGTCATCGGGGGGCAGCGGCTGGAGCGTGGTGGGGACACCCCCGTCCTGTGAGTCCAGGGCCCTGCTTACCCTCCCGGGCACTCTGGCAACCTCGAACCTCACCCCTTACCACCTGCCCCCCCCCCCCCCAACCCCCCCCCCCCCCCCACCCCCACAGTGCCTCCTGCCTTTCATCTGCATTACAGAGTCACCAATGCTCTGGAAAGCACATGGAGTTTAATGCTCTGGAAAGCACATGGAGTTCAATGCTCTGGAAAGCACATGGAGTTCAATGCTCTGGAAAGCACATGGAGTTCAATGCTCTGGAAAGCATATGGAGTTCAATGCTCTGGAAAGCACATGGAGTTCAATGCTCTGGAAAGCATATGGAGTTCAGTGTTCTGGAAAGCACATGGAGTTTAATGCTCTGGAAAGCACATGGAGTTCAATGCTCTGGAAAGCATATGGAGTTCAATGCTCTGGAAAGCACATGGAGTTCAATGCTCTGGAAAGCATATGGAGTTCAGTGTTCTGGAAAGCACATGGAGTTTAATGCTCTGCCCACAGACAGATGGTAAGCAGCTCTCAGTAAGGCACTGTAAGCCTGTTAAATAAGTGAGAGATGATGTTTGGACAGGAGAGCCACTTCAGCACAGAAACATCTGCTCTGGCTCTCCTGTGGCGTAGGAAACACAGCTAGTTATGGCCTCATTAAGGGCCTTTACATTACACTATTTTCTATGCTACTGACACAGACAGACAGACAGGCAGACAGACAGACAGACAGACAGACAGGCAGGCAGGCAGACAGACAGACAGGCAGGCAGGCAGGCAGGCAGGCAGGCAGGCAGACAGACAGACAGACAGGCAGACAGACAGACAGACAGACAGGCAGGCAGGCAGAGAGACAGACAGACAGACAGACAGGCAGGCAGACAGACAGACAGACAGACAGACAGTGTGCCCAGTGCGTGTGTGTGTGTGTGTGTGTGTGTGTGCGCCTGTGGAATTAGTCACCCTAGTGTATATAGTGTATACTCTATTCAGATGTCATCATCAGGAGTTCAGGCTTCAGGTGGCATTTCTGTTTTTCCCTGAATATGGGAAGAGTCACAATGCGATCGCTGTTTACAGTGTCTTCTTCTCTATTGTGAACCCAGCACTCGCTGTTTTGAAATAAATAAAATATGATTCCTTCTGATCATTTCCAGTGCACACCGTTCTGCTATCAGTTCTTTTACCTGCGTGAAAGAGCGCAGTCTTTTAGTCCTATCTTTACCCTGGCAGTAGACATTAGACGTGCTGAGCAAAGGCAGCGCTGCATGATGGGCTTTCTCTGCGCATGATCAAAGGGACCCGGCGCCAGTTCCTAAAGTACACACCTGTCAGAAGTGACAAAATCTGCGGCTCATTGCAGCCGCGCAGCGCTCTGTCACTGGAGCGAATGCTAAACTGCTACATAGTAATGTTTATCCTCTTGCAGTTGGTAAACTTTCAAATCCACCTGCTGTACAAAGTGTTTGAGTTTTTTTTTTTTTTTTTTAAATCCGAGTCTCTATTTTTACCGACCCCTCTCCCTCCCCCTCTCTTCTCTGCACTTGTCATTTTCCGTGTCAAAAGAAAGCAATTTAAAAATTCAGAGGTGCTGTTTAATTCTGCCGCCCGAGCAGAGCTCACCTTTGAAGCTGGAGCGGCGGCATGCCGCTCTCAGCCAGCGTAAAACCCTGCAAAGCCTCCTCCGGCTGTCAGTCAGCGCGGTAATGAGCCGGGCTGGGTGGGGGGGGGCGGGGGGGGGGGGGGGGGGGGTTACCATGGATATGACGGATCTGGCTCCACTCTGGATGAACGCCGGGGCTCTAAGCCAGCCGAGTCTCCGGCAGGACGGGGGGGCTGCAGGCCACTGAGGGAGCAGAGCCTAATCCCAGACACCTCTGCAGCCCACAGCACACAATTACACCACCACCAGTAATCAGCCAATCAGAGCACAGCACAGCACACAATTACACCACCACCAGTAATCAGCCAATCAGAGCACAGCACAGCACAACACACAATTACACCACCACCAGTAATCAGCCAATCAGAGCACAGCACAACACACAATTACAGCCCAGCTACACCACCACCAGTAATCAGCCAATCAGAGCACAGCACAGCACAACACACAATTACACCCCCACCAGTAATCAGCCAATCAGAGCACAGCACAGCACAACACACAATTACAGCCCAGCTACACCACCACCAGTAATCAGCCAATCAGAGCACAGCACAGCACACAATTACACCACCACCAGTAATCAGCCAATCAGAGCACAGCACACAATTACACCACCACCAGTAATCAGCCAATCAGAGCACAGCACAGCACAACACACAATTACAGCCCAACTACACCACCAGTAATCAGCCAATCAGAGCACAGCACAGCACACAATTACAGCCCAACTCCACCGCCAGTAATCAGCCAATCAGAGCACAGCACAGCACACCACACAACTACAGCCCAACTACACCACCACCAATAATCAGCCAATCAGAGCACAGCACACAATTACAGCCCAACTCCACCACCACCAGTAATCAGCCAATCAGAGCACAGCACAGCACGGCACACAATTACAGCCCAACTCCACCACCAGTAATCAGCCAATCAGAGCACAGCACTGCACTCCCCCCCCCCCCCCCCCCCCCCCCCCCACGCGTGTGTATGGTTGTATGGTCACATGGTTACATGGTCACACGTAGAGGTGGCTAAATTTGGGCAAGGGAGCTTGGGACCCGTAAGCATGGAATTAATTTGAAACCGGGGTGTCCAATGTGCTCGGAATCCAGAATGTTCCTCAGCCACAGTTTGCCACCTCTCCAGGAGTGGTGCAAGAAAGAGGGGGTGGGGGAGTGTGAGCTCGGAGTCTGGTTTGATTGGACAAGACACCTATCACTCCTTACCTGCAAACGGATGTTTCCCTTCAGAAGTCGTCTGGTCGACACGCGGATAACAGAGTGGGCGGGGTGCGGGAAGCGGGTGTGGGGTGTGGGGTGTGGGGTGTGGGGAGCAGGTGCGGGGTTCTCCTCCTGCCTGCCCCATGGTAGGAGCGCGGTCCAGACCAAACAAACACAGGCAGTATCCTGTCAGTGGGAGCATCGCACATTCCCTTTCATCCTTCTGAAGGCTCCAGCACCTGTCAGCTATCAAAGACACGCCTTTTGGTGGCGGACTTCTCCCCCTCTTCATCAGACGCCTTGATCTCACACTTCTGAGGAGGACGGCGGCCGCCGAGCAGACCCCGTGACGGAGAGAGAGAGAGAGAGAGAGAGAGCGAGAGAGACTCACCCTGCGCAGGAGAGAGAGAGAGAGAGAGAGAGAGAGAGAGAGACTCACCCGTGCAGGAGAGAGAGAGAGAGAGATTCACCCGCACAGGAGAAAGAGAGGGAGAGAGAGACTGAGACTCACCCGCGCAGGAGAGAGAGAGAGAGAGAGAGTCAGGCCTGCCTCAGCTCCAATTATAACCAAAACACAAATGCAACTTTCTTTTCATCCCTTTATTGCCGTTTGTTTCACAGCCAAATGAAACGCCCCCTAAAGTGAGCAAATTATTAGTTTTTCCATTAAAACTGAATTTTCTTTTCTTACTACGCTGCTATTCTGGCCCCCCAGTACAGGACATGCAAGCTCACCCCACGTGCGATAAAAAGGGAGAGGCCTCTGTGACTGACAGCTAAGAAACTGCACTGTGAACCGCTGAACTTATACAGTGCAACGCAGCCAGATGCAAAGGCTAGAAAACAAGCGCACCAGCCGTCTGCAAGGAGTCACATTTTCTCCACATACACTCAGTTATCCATCCACCTTTCCACAACCAACCATTAAGGACTGTGGAAATCAAACACAGATGATTAATTTACGCAGTGAGCAGCTTGTAGCAGCGCAGCGCAGACAGTACTGCGGGGCATGAGGAGGAGCAGTACTATCTGCATGCGGCCCGGCTGCTGAAACACACTGAGGAACTGGGAGAAAGCTTTCCAGTGTTCCGCACCGGGTGAGAGACACAAATGATGTCACGGGTGTGTATTAAACTCTGCCTGATGTTGCGGAAATGTGCATAAATCATTCAGCAACTCCAGCGGCTCATTCTGCAAAAGGAGGCCATGTTTCTGTCTCAACAAACACAGTTCACCATTTAGCAGCGACCATCTTATGGAAGTTTTTTTTTTTTTAATGGAACTTTTCTTGAGCAGACGAGAGGCAGCTTTCCTTTAGACACACGGAGAGGTGGTGCTGAACAGATGGGGGTGCAGGAGTGTGGTGGGGGTGCAAGAGTGAGATGGGGGTGCAGGAGTGAGACGGGGGTGCAGGAGTGAGATGGGGGTGCAGGAGTGTGGTGGGGGTGCAGGAGTGAGATGGGGGTGCAGGAGTGTGGTGGGGGTGCAGGAGTGAGATGGGGGTGCAGGAGTGAGACGGGGGTGCAGGAGTGTGGTGGGGGTGCAGGAGTGAGATGGGGGTGCAGGAGTGAGACGGGGGTGCAGGAGTGAGACGGGGGTGCAGGAGTGTGGTGGGGGTGCAGGAGTGAGATGGGGGTGCAGGAGTGTGGTGGGGGTGCAGGAGTGTGGTGGGGGTGCAGTGGTGTGGTGGGGGTGCAGGAGTGTGGTGGGGGTGCAGCGGTGTGGTGGGGTGCAGGAGTGAGGTGGGGGTGCAGGAGTGAGACGGGGGTGCAGGAGTGAGATGGGGGTGCAGGAGTGTGGTGGGGGTGCAGCGGTGTGGTGAGGGTGCAGCGGTGTGGTGGGGGTGCAGGAGTGAGGTGGGGGTGCAGGAGTGAGACGGGGGTGCAGGAGTGTGGTGGGGGTGCAGGAGTAAGATGGGGGGGTGCAGGAGTGTGGTCGGGGTGCAGGAGTGTGGTCGGGGTGCAGGACTGAGACGGGGGTGCAGGAGTGAGATGGGGTGCAGGAGTGAGGTGGGGTGCAGTGGTGAGATGGGGGTGCAGGAGTGTGGTGGGGGTGCAGGAGTGAGACGGGGGTGCAGGAGTGAGATGGGGTGCAGGAGTGAGGTGGGGTGCAGTGGTGAGATGGGGGGTGCAGCGGTGTGGTGGGGGTGCAGGAGTGAGATGGGGTGCAGGAGTGAGGTGGGGTGCAGTGGTGAGATGGGGGGTGCAGCGGTGTGGTGGGGGTGCAGGAGTGAGGTGGGGTGCAGGAGTGAGACGGGGGTGCAGGAGTGTGGTGGGGGTGCAGTGGTGAGATGGGGGTGCAGGAGGCTTTTGAGGGTGCAGGAGTGCGGGACAGCAGCGGTGCAGGACAGCAGCGGTGCCGTTCCCAGCTCTACAGTGTGGGAGCAGCATGCCAGGGAAACTTAAACACGGAGGCGCCTTCATCTTTATTTATTCCACATTTGCAGGATAAAGCTATTAATATAGATAAGGCTCGGAGACACAGACATGCAGAACATGCCTCGGAGCAAAAATATCAAACCACACCATCATGTAAGTGATATGAAAACCAATATGCTCATAACTTCAGGGAAATGGGACCAGGGCAGTTTAATGGGTGAGCGCGAGCGGGCTGCTGGAACCCAGTGCTGCACGGCGCTCCACCGCCGACCAACGCCGACCTCACTCGCCAAACTGCAGCCCGCGTGCGCTAAGGCTGTCATTTCATCAATCATAATAACCTTGAACTCGTTTGTCCATTTACACAAGAAATAATAAAATATGTATTACAAGATATCGGCATTCCATAATTTACATTTGGATGGCTAGCCTTTATATGAGAACAACAATAATAATTTTCATCATCATCCTGTTAATCATATAGATTTTTTAAAAACTTTAATAATATCCATCACAATGAACATGTCAGGGACTGCTGGAGCCAGTGATGGCTGCATGGACTCATTAAGAGTGCCAAACACAGACCGTACCAGTCAAACACAGACCGTACCAGCCAAACACAGACCCTACCAGTCAAACACAGACCGTACCAGTCAAACACAGATCTACAAGTCAAACGCAGACCCTACCAGTCAAACACAGTGTGTGTGTGTGCACGCGTGAGTGTGTGAGTGTCCGTGTGCATGTGTGTGCACGTGTGAGTGTGTGAGTGTGTGCGTGTGCGTGTGTGTGAACCAGAGTCAAGTTGGTTCCTTTTCTATAGTGGTCAGAGTTCTAATGATTCAATAATCTCTGCAGGAAATTAAAAAATGAATATTAAAATAAGAAAAGTAGAGAAAGGATGAGCACCGTCGTGACACTCTGGAGCCGCGCCCACTTTCCCTGGATGAGCAGTTTGGGGCTGGGGGGGGTTTGGCGGTCTCTGACAGGATTAGCGTTTTTAATGATGGGGGGCAGACAATGGGGCCAAGCACAGCACAGTCATCGCACGACCACGGGGTCCCCCCTGCCCTCCCCTCCCTCGATCTGCCAGCGTGGGGCCCCCCATCTGAGGGGGGTCAAGCCGGGGGGCAGTTTGAGCCTGAGGCGGGGTCCCGAGGTCAGGGCCCCACAGAGGGAGTGGGCCATTGAACAGGCCCTGGCTGCAGAAGGCACAGAGCAGGGGAGGAGCTCAATTAGGGACCGGGGATAATTTACCACACCCAGAGCAGGGGAGGAGCTCAATCAGGGACCGGGGATAATTTACCACACCCAGAGCAGGGGAGGAGCTCAATCAGGGACCGGGGATAATTTACCACACCCAGAGCAGGGGAGGAGCTCAATCAGGGACCGGGGATAATTTACCACACTCAGAGAAGGGAAGGAGCTCAATTAGGGACCGGGGATAATTTACCACACCTAGAGGAGGGGAGGAGCTCAATTAGGGACCGGGGATAATTTATCAGTCAGCGGGAGAGCAGCACTGCAGAACGGGCCAGAAACGACCCGCTAAAACTGGAACCACCTGCTCATAACTTCCCCAGAACCACCCTCTCATAACTGCCCCAGAACCACCCTCTCATAACTGCCCCAAAACTATCTGCTTATAATACCCAGCCACAGAGACCTGTCCACTGTTTGTGACCAAACTTGGTCCCCAAATCTGTGCTTGCAATGACAAAAATTTATAATAAAACAGCACATTTACTTTAGCGTTCCTCTCTGTAGAAATACATACACAGCAGCAGCATGACATTAATGGCATTAATCATGAGTGGAGGTTCAAAACAAAACCACAAACTACAGCCAAACTACAATTTCAGCTGAATATGAAAGCATAGCGGTGGTGCAGTGGGTAGGACTGTCACCTCACAGCAAGAAGGTCCTGGTTTGTGTGGAGTTTGCATGTTCTCCCTGTGTCCACATGGGTTTCCTCTGGGTACTCCAGTTTCTTCCCACGGTCCAAAGACATGCAGGTAGGCTAATTGGAGACTCTAAATTGCCCATAGGTATGAGTGTATGAGTGAATGGTGTGCGTGTCGTGGGTAACCAGAGAGGGACTTGCGGAGCAGAGGCTCATGGGTAACCGGAGAGGGACTCGCGGAGCAGAGGCTCATGGGTAACCGGAGAGGGACATGCAGAGCAGAGGCTCATGGGTAACCAGAGAGGGACTTGCGAAGCAGAGGCTCATGGGTAACTGGAGAGGGACTTGCGGAGCAGAGGCTCATGGGTAACTGGAGAGGGACTTGCAGAGCAGAGGCTCCTGGGTAACCGGAGAGGGACTCGCGGAGCAGAGGCTTATGGGTAACTGGAGAGGAACTTGCGGAGCAGAGGCTCATGGGTAACCGGAGAGGGGCTCGAGGAGCAGAGGCTCATGGGTAACTGGAGAGGGCCTTGCGGAGCAGAGGCTCATGGGTAACCAGAGAGGGACTTGCGAAGCAGAGGCTCATGGGTAACTGGAGAGGGACTCGCGGTAACTTAATTGCGGTTATAAGACCTGCGGCTTGCACAAACACACCAGGACCTGGAACAGATCAGATCCACAGAGCACCAAGCCTGACGTCAATCAAATATGTAAATGACCTCTTTTAAGTCGACGGGCAGCCCTTCGACATCGACAAATGCAAATCTGAACCAACGTGGTGTTAACATTTCGCCTTTATTTCCTCCGAGTCGCGCCTTTCAGTCAACTGCTGCTCATTTAAATCTACTCTCTATTTCTCCCCCCTTTCTCCCCCCTCTCTCCCCTCTCCCTCGCCTCTCTCTCTTCCACTCTTGCCCTCTCTATCTCTCGCTCTCTCTCCCCCCCCACTTGTTCTCTCTCCTCCCTCTCTCCCCGCTCTTCTTTCTCCTTTCTCTCTTTCCCCCCTCACCCTTTTTCTTTCTGTCTCTCTCTCCTTCTCTCCACAACAAGAAGTATTGTATGTTCTTTTTGTGCAGGTGTCTGTGTATGGGTGTGCGTGTACACCTGTGTACCAATACATTTCTTTGTGTGTGCATACATCTTTATGTACGTGTGCTTGTGTGTATATGTCTGTATGCACGCGTATGTGTACCTGTGTTTCGGTGTGTCTGTATTTGTGTGTGTGTGTCTGTGTCTGTGTGTGTGAGTGTGTTTGTGTGCATGTGTGTGTGTGTGAGTGTGTGTGTGTTTGTGAGAGTTTGTGTGCGTGTGTATGTGTGTTTGTGTGCGTGTGTATGTGTGAGTGTGTGCGTGCATGTGTGTTTGTGTGCGTGTGTATGTGTGAGTGTGTGCGTGCATGTGTGTTTGTGTGCGTGTGTATGTGTGTGTGTGCGCGTGTGTGTTTGTGTGTGTGTATGTGTGCGTGTGTGTGTGTTTGTGTGAGTGTGTTTGTGTGGGTGTGTGTGTGTGTGTGCGTGTGTGTGTGCACAGAAACCACTGCAGTAGACAGGTATACTGTTAGGTGCGTGGGTCCACACTAAAAAAAATTTAATTAATGAGAGTTCAGAAATGAGATAAAAAGTGTGCGGAGCTGCGTGGTGCGGGTGTGTTGGGCGCTGAGCGGCGCGGGGCAGGGGGCGGCGCGGGGGGGGCGGGGGCATGGGGGGCTGTTATTATGCGGCTGTGTTGTTTGAAAGCCTTGCATAATTTACATTAGCATGCCTCAGATCTCAGGTGATGGGGCTTTGAGGCCGGCTCGCCCCCCCCAGGCTGGCCCCCCCAGCGGAGCTCACGCTCGCCGTCCCGCCGATATCTGGCCCGTCCTCCGGCCGCTAATTGCCGCGCGGCCGGCCCAGCGCCGCCCGGTCCGCACCTGTTTCCTGCTCTCAACAGCTGCTAATTAGAGCCAAAATGGAGGAGGTCTGGGCAGCCAGGACACCACAGACACACCACACAGCCTAGTATTGATCTGAGCGCCACACCATGCATGAAATGAGCTGCATTTCACAGGGTGAAGCTTAATGGCTCTGTGATTTACACAATAAGAATAACACACACACACAATAACACACACATACACACAATAACACACACACATACACACACACACACACACACACACACACGCACAATAACACACACATGCAAACACACACACAATAACACACACATACAAACACACACACACACACAGACACACACATAATACAAACACACACACACACACACTCACCCTCACACACACACACAAACACACACATGATACACACACACGCACGCACGTGCATAAATAAAAGGGATGACCTGTGTGGTTTGTATAGTGGGTTCACACAAGCATCTGTGAGAGTGTGTACAGTGGCATGTTTGTAATTTTTTTTAGAAAGAATATTTTGGTAAATAATGTTGCAGTATTTTTTTCCTCTCCTGTTCTGGTGAAACTAGGCTGACCCATAATCAACAACCTCCAGCAAGAACTACTCTGAAACCACAGCACAGCCTGTCCTTTAAAACAACTAAATTTTTTTTGTTTTTTTAGCAAAATTGAAATTATTGAATTGAATTTAAACAAATGATCATTTAAGCAGGAAAAAAAACATTTGTGGCTAAGAGATTATACAAATATACAGTAATCACTTTTCTTGACAGTATAACACATTGTGTGTAATACTGTTTCAGACCCTCAGACTAATTGTATTGTTGTGTAGGATGGATTGTTCCAAATACATTCACAGTAAGGTTAAATGTTGGTCATGATTTGCACTTTAACATATGCCTTTGTCTTCAATAATCAGCCGAGAAATATAATTCACATGATCATCGTTAATTGAATATGAGACACATGCAGCATACCAGCATTACTGTAATCAATAACCCACAGCAGTATATTTCCACAGTTACCATGGCGTCCACGGATGACCAACTGTCACCTCCCCCAGCATGTGGGCGGGGCTAAAGAGCTGGGATCAGTAAGCAAGGACACTCAGAGACCAGTAGCTGGGAAGTCACTGGGAGCCCAAGCCGCATGCATTCTGAAATTAAGGGCTGCAAGGGTGGGGGAAGAGATGACCAGCTTTATACCAAAACGCAGTTCCCTGATTATTCTGATCATACAGGGATCTGGAAGCAAAGGAAGTTTTGAGATATTTAGTGACACCACTCTGTGGAACCCCACCAAACAAATGCTCTTGATGGAAGTCTTGCTGCAGTACAGGAACCCCAGTACCTCATGGTCCAAAGACCAAGCATATTACCCATAATCCACCGGGGCCCAGGTTTGCTAGATGCTGCATGCTGTGGTTTGTGATAAACAAAAGGGGCATGGTTTTAATTTCTTGTTGTCTTGCTCATGGTTTTCATTCAAGGGCAAGCAAGAAGAGATGGAGGGCATATGGGGGGGTATGGTGGGGGGGTGGGGGGTGGGGGGCAATAGCAAGCGCTTCATGGATGTTTTTGATTATTCAATAAAGTAAAAGTGCACCCATTCAGCTGTGAGTCTGTTAAATTAAAGACTATTCAGGAGAAGAGAAGCACACGCCTGCGTTTTAAAACTCATTTGGTAAAACTGATTCTGTCAGGAGGAGTTACTCTCATGCCGTTTGCTGCGACAGCGTTTCTCCATAACGCGCCGGCTGCTTGTTCTGCTAATCCATGAGGGAGGCCGGCCCCGCCCCACGCAGTCTCTAAATAGGTCTGCGGATTAAATTTTTAACCGCGCTCTCTCCTCTCAGCCGCGCACCAGCGACGAAGAGCCGCACTGACACGTCAGGTCCCATCACCTCACAGGAGAGCAGAGGAGACTCCACACAGCTCGCTCGAAGACGTTAGGCTTCCCCCCTCCCTCTCCGCCCGAAAAGACTCCCCAACAGGTTCCACCACAACACCGGCCTCTCCATCTCACTCGCTGGGTCCTGTTCCACCACAACACCGGCCTCTCCATCTCACTCGCTGGGTCCTGTTCCACCACAACACCGGCCTCTCCATCGCACTCGCTGGGTCCTGTTCCACCACAACACCGGCCTCTCCATCTCACTCGCTGGGTCCTGTTCCACCACAACACCGGCCTCTCCATCGCACTCGCTGGGTCCTGTTCCACCACAACACCGGCCTCTCCATCTCACTCGCTGGGTCCTGTTCCACCACAACACCGGCCTCTCCATCGCACTCGCTGGGTCCTGTTCCACCACAACACCGGCCTCTCCATCTCACTCGCTGGGTCCTGTTCCACCACAACACCGGCCTCTCCATCTCACTCGCTGGGTCCTGTTCCACCACAACACCGGCTGTTTCTAATATGTCAAAACGCACGTCTTCCAATGACCCCTTTTCCGTCTGGCCTCTGTAAAGCATGTTATTTTCTGTGCTGAGAAACCGAAAGGGGTTTTGGACGAAGGGCTCAGTTTTTATTCTGCAGTACATTTGATCTACTGGCCACTTTCTGTGTGTTTGCACAGAAACTGCGCCCCTAAAAATCAGGTGTGGACCCGTTGGGAGTTTTAAGGCTAATAAAGAAATTCAGACATTCCAATACAAAACATGAGCTTCAGAAACAAAAACAACAGCCTTCTCCGGAATCTTCTCCAGAGGTCAACAAGGTCATTTTGATGGCAGCCTGAAATACAAGCTTAACTCCTGTCCAGTTCTAAATAATGAAAGTTAATACAAGCAGCACTTATGAACACTGCATTAAATTAAATTAAGTTAAATTAAGTTAAATTAAATTAAATTAAATTGCAGGCTGCCAGTCCTTCAGGCGTTTATTGTTCCCTTGCGATGGAACACTAACTGCACCAGCACTGCATGGGTTAACTGCGCAGCCAGACGAAAACCCGAGGGGCTCTCTGGGCCGCAGACAGCGGCCGCTCTGATTGGCCGACAGCGGCTTTGGGAGCTGACGGCATTGGTGGCCCTGCGGTGTCCCCTGGGCGGGGTCGGCAGGCCAGCTGGGCAGTCCTTGGGTGTGGCCTGTGACATCCTGAGCCAATCAGCCGGCTGCTCAGGCGCCGACCTCAGTCTGAGAAGGGGAAGGGCTCCATTGTCCCATTGTGATGTCATAATGCAGACAGGCCCTTCATCATCATTCTTCTCACTGCTAAAATCTTAATCATGTTTTAAAAATGTGCACGGTGCGTGTGTGGCCAGTATGAACTGGATTAAATAACAATTCATAGTTAATAGTGACACTGCTCTGTTCAGCAGTTAGTAATCAAGCACATTTCCAATATCTTCATTATGAATAATGCCACGAAGAGAAAAAATATTACTGCTCCACACTTCAGCCCAAGAGGACATTATAGATTAAAGGATGAAAAAAAATCTTTAACTCATACATTTATTCTGGTTTTTTATAGAGGACCCTGCAGATAAAAGGATATTTTTGCCTACAGTGTCAACACAAAATGGCTGACTACATCAATATCAGGACTACCTGCAACAAAACAAACTCATCATGAAATAAAAATCTAAAAAAGCAAAAGAAAACACAGCACACAAAAGCCGGAGAAAGAACAGGTGCCCAACAGCTTGAGAATAATAAAGGTTGTCGTATTGATCAAGCAACCGACGAAGCAACACTGTAAAGCGTAATCTGACCTTCTGTCATAAACCTGCCCTTTTCTATTCTTATAATTCAGCACTCATATTCAAGTCTTCAAAATCCAAAACATTTTATGACAGACAAGTTCAAATATAAACAAGTAAACAGTGTTCGGTCAAAGCTGCAATTAACTATGCAACAATTGTAAGCACTTTTTTTGGCACCAGATAATTGTTTTTATGATTATATAATCTGCCTCTCAACTATGATAATCAGTAATGACAGCACAATGTCACTCTGTCTAATCTGCTGCTCTTAATAGCAGTGGGCTTTCAGTCCTCCATTTCTGAGGCATGACCCCCCCCCCCCCAGCTTTTAGAAAAAGCTGTAAATGCAGATTTAGAGTATTTAACTGTAAGAGTAAAAATAATCACTTGCCATCGTTATGGCATTTATTTGTTATGACAGCAAATTACTTTTAAAAATGAATGTACGTACACACACACACACACACACACACACACATAGCAAGAGAGAAAAAGAAAGAGAGAGAAAGAGAGAGAGATTGTTATGCTTCGGGTGAAACAGATGTGTTTGTAATTTCACTGCAATAGTAGCAAATTCCAGTCTGAACAGATTCGCTTGAACATTACTACCTTATCTACGTTTTAGCAGATTAAAGCTTGTTTTTATTCTATATTTTATTTTGGCCATTCTGCCACACCGTGTTATATTAAGAACAGAATGATTTCAAAAGGCGTCACCAAATGGACGCTGAAGGAGGACCTCAGAAGGGGCTGGGTTGCGCATTTCCATAGCGGTCACATTAGAATATAATAAAAACGCTTTTAGTGTTGCGGTGTTAATGGGTGCAGAGCCAGAGCCAAACATTTAGCTGCAGACTCATTTTCTGCCTGTGCGGAGGCCTGGGAAAATGTTCCCAATAACAATAAAACAGGCGAGTAAAGCCGGGCGGCGCGCTCCTAATTTATTTCCCCTCCTGCGGACACTCTGCGCGCCGCGCGGCGGAATCGACACATCGTTTGATTTCCCCGCTGCCGATGTAATCCCGGCTCTAACGGCCGTTTCACCGCCCAGGAAATATTAGTTTCGCTTCATTTGCCCACTCAGTGCAGCCTTAATTTTCCACTTGCCTGCCCCCACACAGACTTAAGGACCAGAAGACTGACCCCCCCCCCCTTATAAAACACTTTGTCTTCTGATTTTTATTGCTTTTAAATATATCGCCCTGTGAGGGAATGTCTTTGTTTGGCTGGACTGTGCGGTCTGTCTCTGTGTCTCTCTGTCTCTGTCTCTGTGTTTCTCTGTCTCTCTGTGTCTGTGCAGCCTGTGTCTCTGTTTCTCTGTGTTTCTCTGTCTCTCTGTGTCTGTGCAGCCTGTGTCTCTGTTTCTCTGTGTTTCTCTGTCTCTCTGTGCCTGTGTCTCTGTTTCTCTGTGTCTCTCTGTCTCTCTGTCTCTCTCTCTCTGTCTCTGTGTTTCTCTGTCTCTCTGTGTCTCTCTCTCTCTGTCTCTGTGTTTCTCTGTGTCTCTGTGTCTCTCTGTGTCTGTGCGGCCTGTGTCTCTGTGTCTCTCTGTGTCTGTGCGGCCTGTGTCTCTGTGTCTCTCTGTGTCTGTGTGGCCTGTGTCTGTGTCTCTGTGTCTCTCTGTGTCTGTGCGGCCTGTGTCTCTGTGTCTCTCTGTGTCTGTGCGGCCTGTGTCTGTGTCTCTGTGTCTGTGCGGCCTGTGTCTGTGTCTCTGTGTCTCTCTGTGTCTGTGCGGCCTGTGTCTGTGTCTCTGTGTCTCTCTGTGTCTGTGCGGCCTGTGTCTCTGTTTCTCTGTGTCTGTGCGGCCTGTGTCTGTGTCTCTGTGTCTGTGCGGCCTGTGTCTGTGTCTCTGTGTCTGTGCGGCCTGTGTCTGTGTCTCTGTGTCTCTCTGTGTCTGTGCGGCCTGTGTCTCTGTGTTTCTCTGTGTCTGTGCGGCCTGTGTCTCTGTTTCTCTGTGTCTCTGTGGCACTTGTGAATTTATCAGCTGGAGGAAGCAAACTGACCTCCAAACGCTCAGAAGAGGACAGATGTGGACTGGAATACGTAGGAAGTCATGAATATTCCCAGTGGCTGTATGCTGCCCAATGGAATCCGATTTAGTGTTTGTCAGCGTTCCAGAATATTCCCAATGGCTTCACCAGGCCCAACGGAATCTGGTCCAGTGTTTGCTAGCGTGCCGCCTGAACACCAGCGACCCATTAACAGTGTGCTGATTTACAAACTGGACCACCTGTTGGGACAGGTGTCCCCAGAATTCTTTTTTATTAGGAAAACGTTGAGTCAAGTGAATTTAACAAGTTCTTATGGCTTAAATGATTCGTTCACGATGTTTACTGAATTACTGCATTAATAATTTTATGCGGCTGTGTTGTGAGATGGTTTTGTGTGAACTGCTTCCCTTTGCTTCATAATCTCCAGGAGGATTCAGAGCTGCAATCTCCACATTGTCCCAATCTGTCATCTCACTTAAACTGATGTGGTCCAGGAGGACTTAGAGTTTCTGAACATTTTACTAAATGTTTGTTTTCATTTGGCAGTTCACAGAAAAACTGCTTAAATTTCTGCTAATTGAAATACAGACAGAGAGGGTTCTGGTTTGTCTTGCTCGAGAAAATGTCTCACTATTTAAAGAAACATTTTTAAATGTAAAAGCATTTTTTTGCCTGAAACAAAGCACATTTTTCTCTTCTTTAAGAATTTGCTTTGTATTGCATTTTTAGCTAGAGACATCAGGAGCTATATAAATTTGAGAGACGCCTGACAGACCCATAGTGATGCAGCCACCTGACAGACCCATAGTGATGCAGCCACCTGACAGACCCATAGTGATGCAGCCACCTGACAGACCCATAGTGATGCAGCCAGGCCTGTGCTCCTGCTTCTGAGCCGGTCCCACCTTTCAGAAACATGCCTTCACTTTAAGCTCTCAGCCATTTAAATGAGAAAAGAACAGCAGGCGAAATCTCCCACCATTTCACTACATTAATAACCCTTTGGCAAAGACCCACTGTTTGTGTTTCTTGGATATATTGAGGAATGCAGACTTCCTCCATCTGAAATCATCTATTTGCATTTAAAAGCTACATTATGATTTATTGTTTCAGGGCAAGTGCATGGAGAGAATGCCCAGGAGAGTAGGGAGAGAAGCGCTCTCTCTCAACCTGCAAAAGCTCCTCCAGGTCTTCGTTTTAATAACATCAATTTGCAAAATAAAGAAAAAACAATAGCAGATTTACGGTGATGGAGAGAGAGGTTAGGAGGGCAGGCAGAGATCGCCCATCAAACCGTGACTCAATCAGGAAGATATAAAATCTGCCATCTGATGAAATTATCTTTTAACCTGGTGCACATTTCTGGGGCGCTTTTCTCAAACAGCAGAGCATGTTTAATGTGAAATGTAACAGCTACAGTTTGTATCGCATAGCGGGAATAAAAACATAGCATAACATATTGAAGACAACAGGCCATTCAGCCCAACAATGCTCACCATTTTCCATTAATAAAAAGATTTCACTTGGTTAACAGGTCATCAACATGGACAATTAAAAGTTAAAAAGTTCAGCCTCTTGGGTTCAAAATTCGAGGCTGGGAATAGACTGTGGGCAAGTCACGAAGACGGATCTTTTCAACAATGAATCGTGATGTGGAGAGAGAGCATTACTGCAGGTCATCAGCACTGATGTGGAGAGAGCATTACTGTAGGTCATTAGCACTAATGATTAGAGAGCATTACTGCAGGTCATCAGCACTGATGTGGAGAGAGCATTACTGTAGGTCATTAGCACTAATGATTAGAGAGCATTACTGTAGGTCATTAGCACTAATGATTAGAGAGCATTACTGCAGGTCATTAGCACTAATTATTAGAAAGCATTACTGTAGGTCATTAGCACTAATGATTAGAGAGCATTACTGTAGGTCATTAGCACTAATGATTAGAGAGCATTACTGTAGGTCATCAGCACTAATGTGGGGAGAGCATTACTGTAGGTCATTAGCACTAATGATTAGAGAGCATTACTGTAGGTCATCAGCACTAATGTGGGGAGAGCATTACAGTAGGTCATTAGCACTAATGATTAGAGAGCATTACTGTAGGTCATTAGCACTAATGATTAGAGAGCATTACTGTGGGTCATTAGCACTAATGATTAGAGAGCATTACTGTAGGTCATTAGCACTAATGATTAGAGAGCATTACTGCAGGTCATTAGCACTAATGATTAGAGAGCATTACTGTAGGTCATTAGCACTAATGATTAGAGAGCATTACTGTGGGTCATTAGCACTAATGATTAGAGAGCATTACTGTAGGTCATTAGCACTGATGATTAGAGAGCATTACTGCAGGTAACACTCCCTCAGACAAAGAAGGATGGGGGGCAGGCAGGAGAACATTCGGATGGAGAGAGCAGGAAGCATCTCTACCCCCCATCCTGCCAGATCCCGGCAGAAACTCCATCGCGACTGCATATCGTGTTTTCTTACCGCTAACCCCACCCCTATTCACCCCGGGTTTACACGGAAAAAAAAAACTGCCCCAGACAAGGAGCCTCTGCGTCGCTCCAGCGAGGGTGGGGGGGTGCTGCCACTCCAGAAGGCCCCTCCCCCCCACCCTCGCTGCCACTCCCTCCTCCCACCTTACGGCCAGAGAAAAAAAACTTCCCCTCTGCAAAGTTGTCACATCCGATCTGCGGCTACTTTGGGTGGGGAGGGGGGCCGGGGGGGGGGGCCGGGAGGGGGTTGCCAGATCAGTGCACGCCTCGGGGCCCTTTGCCTGCAGTACAAAAGACTCGACTCAGCTCGCGTTAGTCCTCCTGCTGGCCTATCAGGGCTGACGGACCGCCAGCCCTGACCGTGGGCTAGCCGCCATCGCTGCCTTGAAATGCTAAATGCTTAATTAGAGACCTTTCATATCACTTATGGAGCCCGCGCGCCGCGTAGCCCAGGGCGCTATACTTTACACACCCCTCCCCCGAGACCCCACAACTTCACTGTGACACGTCAGAGAGAAACAAGTGGTTTAAACCCTCATGAAGCATATCAGTGTCTGCATCTACACACACACACACACACACACACACACACACACACACACACACACACACACACACACACATACTCTCACACACACATACTCACACACACTCACTCCATACACACACACATACTCACACACACACACATTCCATACACACACACACACACACACACACACACACACACACACACATACTCACACACACTCACTCCATACACACACACATACTCACACACACACACATTCCATACACACACACATACTCACACACACACGCACACACATACTCACACACACACGCTCACTCCATACACACACACACACACATACTCCATACACACACACACACACACACATTCCATACACACACACACTTGCACACACATACTGACACACACACACTCCATACACACACACACACATTCCATACACACACTTGCACACACATACTGACACACACACACACACACTCCATACACACTCGCACACACACACACACACACTCCATACACACACACATACTCACTCACACACACACGCACACGCACACACACACTCCATACACACACACACTCGCACACACA